>NC_133783.1:26612221-26912221 GCF_003597395.2 Chelonoidis abingdonii
CTCAAATCAGATTCTCTGAGACTTTCTAATCTTGAGATGGATTCAGAGAAAACAACCTCTTCCCTTAAATATCAGTCAAAACCAGTATTTCTCTAGATACCATTCCCATGAAAATTTGAGCTACCATCAGAAAAACCTAGTCTTATTGGTGGCAATAAAGAAATTTCTAAACAAAAAACCTCACTCATTTTAAAGAGCAGAAATCTCAACTCTTCTCTACTTCCCTACAGGTTCTACAAGTCAAATTCTGCCCTGGGGTAAGCAGGCGCTGCTCCACTGAAAACTAAATTGGATCCCGTTTACACCAAGACTGAATTTGGCTCAGTTATTCAACTTAAGTATCAAGGCATTGATGTTCTTCCCATATTGATTAGACCTGACTTTCAGTAACACTTGAAGGAGTTGAGTGCACACCAAATAAGCCTCTGCATATATCCCCCAAAGCAGCTGTCTGAAGATTACCTGTGTCTCTCTACTGTACAATACATTTAAAAGTCCATTTCATTCAAACCAAAGTCTGGTGTGACTAGTTACTGATATCTTTATTTACACACCTGTAGTTCCTCTGCTGTGGAAACATCTAGTCCTGTTAGGTCCTGTATCCTCCTGTTAATGCGAGATACCACAGGGCTTTCATATCCAGACAACCAGGCACTAAATTAAAAAAGGAAATGATTTGCTAGTAACATACTATAAGCTTGTGTTATACGTGGAACATTCAGAGTTTTATAACTTCTAAAAAGTGCATAAAGACTTATAGCCATCTTATTTAGAGACAGTTATTTAGGCTAATAATATAATTACTGGCATTGCCAGGTCCCACATTTGTGAAGCTTCTCTTACCAGAGAGGACATTTGTAACATTGTGATATCACCAGTCTTGAATAAGGCCCCTAGTTTCTATAATGGGTTAGGAAGTGATCAAAAGGAACCATATTTAAATTTTTTAAACTAGGTAAGTTACTTTCCAATACTATTTGGACAGCTGAAGAGGACAGGACTAAAATTTATATTCCATTTTTTATGTCCGTTTCTAACAATAATTTTGAACAAGCTTACAAATACAAGTTTTGCCCTGTCTATTCTGAACAGCAAATCCATGGTAGGAACTTATGCAGCCAAACCATGTTTAAACATGGACCCTTATCTCTATTTTTGGCTCAGCGTATACAGTACCTTGGTGATTGTAACTCAACTCTCCCAAATGCTATCCTCTCAGGTTATACAGATTTGTGATTTCCACGCCTTTCCTCATTTCTTACTTGCTTTTAATAACCTTTAATATAAATAAATTTAAATAAAACTTCACTGACAAGTTTCCCATTATCAGGCAATGAAATAAATAGGGCAATTCACATCCCTCAGACCTATTTTTTACAGATATACTGCACTGATGTTTGGTTTCACATTTTCAATGTTTTCTCTGCAACTATAAGGACTAGAGATGTTTAAAATGAAAGTGGAAATTCTAGAGAACAAGATGAATGCCTCCACACACACAAAAAGAAAAGTGAGGTAGGAGGGACTGGGTTGGGTTGTCAACCCATCTCAATCAAAGCCCTGTTTGAACAACTGCTTTAATTTCCCCTGTAATCATGTGTTCCCATGAAAGAGGAGGAAAGGCACTAGAGAACTATAGCAAAGGGACTACCTCCATATTCCAAGCACGCCAATGTACCATTTTGCAGGTTATCCGGCACCATAGCGGCACCACTCCAGGGGGCGCCCTGCCGACCCACCGAGTGTTGCTAGGGTAAAAATCTTCCGACGAACGTGCACGCGGCGCGCGCACACCTAACTGGAATGGATATGAGCAATCACTCGAAGAAGAATGCAGAGTTAAGGTAAACCATCCACATAACCTTAACACTGCCCTCTTTGAACAATGCCCCATAACTCACATACTGTCTTTTCACTGTAAATTAAAGGAGTGTCCTGTACCTGCCCAACACTCACTCACTCTACTCTCCTGACAGCACACCACACTTGTAAAATTTAACAGCTGTTTCACACTTACTCACAGGATACCACCTAAACCTATACTTTGCCTTACCCATCTACAAACTGTTCTCATATCCCACCTCACCATTGACAATTCTTGTGGCAAGACCCCCCTCTTCCCCTCCTGAAACTTGCTCCTGCGACAACCTACACAATTTTGTAATAAAATGATCCATAGTGGCTCCTCATGGTATACATGCTGTTTGTTTTCCCTTCCTCACACATAGGAGGTGGAGTGCAAATCCTGAACTTCTCATACTCAGAGTTCTGTGACACTTCTCAAACTCACTTCTCAGCTCACAAACAAATCGCTACCCCCCCTGCTGCCTCTGCCATTAAAACCATTTAGTACAGTTAAAAACACACCTTGAATGCAGCTGCAGTGCACATGGATAGTTCCCAGTGATACTGTCAGTTCCAAGGGAGCAGAGGTAAGGTTATGTGGGCATTTACCTTAACTCTGTATTTCCTGAAGTTTGAGTTTTGCTGAACTTGATGTTCTGGAAAGGCGCTAGCTGTCATTGGGAAATCTGAATTGTGTTAATTTTGTTGCCATTTTGATTTCCTAGTTATTTGAGGGAGGGGGTGTTGGTTTCTTTTAGACAAAGAAAACTTGTTGGTAGGAGTGAGTGGTCATTGTGGCAACTGAACATTAGAATGCAAGCCAAGTGGCCTATCAATCTTGGCCATATCTCCCCCTGCCCCGCCAGCTCAGCGTCACTGAACAACCCTATCCCTCCCAGCTGGCCCCCACCACACTATTTTGTCCAGGCTTGGAAGGGCATGACCCTGATGTGTGTGGTAGTATAGCCAGGTTGAATCCAACTCTCTCCCAACAGATCAGAGAACCCAAAGAGATCCTTAAGAGCCACCATCATTTTCTAAAAATGAGTTATTCTGTGCACTGCTTGGCTAGTCTGGGTTTCCCCTCCAAATAGAGTCTGACCCAAATTACATGTAAGGTTAAGTTTTATGTTTTGGACCTATTGGCTTCAGTAGTCTATGATTCAATACATGTTAAAACTTCATAATCATGCACAACAGCAAAAACTGAAACACTGCACAAGTACAGCTAGATTTGACCTGAAAATACACTGCTACCTCAATATAATGCCACCCGATACAACACGAATTCAGATACAACACGATATAGCAGTGCTCCAGGGGGGCAAGGCTCCGCACTCCGGTGGATCAAAGCAAGTTCAATATAACACCATTTCACCTATAACACGGTAAGATTTTTTGGCTCCCAAGGACGACATTATCGTGAGGTAGAGGTGCATGTGTAAATTTACTTGCAGAGGAAGCTCCACTGAAATAAGTGGCACTGCTTAAGTGTTTGCAGGATTTCTTCAATCAATTCATTTTGAAGTTTTCATTTTACATGTAAACATCCAAATATACAGTTCCTCATAGCTAGATGTTAACGGAGGGAAAGTGGGAGAGTAACATCTAAGATGCATTAAAACTCATCTTACCTTTTTAGGCCAAACACTAGCTCCTACTTCAGGGAATACAGTAGCTCCCCCTGCTGATACATCACTCATCTGTAAAGGAGAGAAAATAAGAGCAGTTTTTACCCAGTGCTTTCCAAAAAACCCATCACTAAAATATTAAGTTACGGAAAACCTTCATTTCTGACTCCACATTAAGGGCACAATTTCTGTGACTAGCTGTAAATTTGCATTTGCTATGGCCCTCTTGCATTAAACAGAAAATTCGTAGCCATTCCTGTTCCAGAATTTCTAAGGCTTTCAGATGCCTTGATGATGAGCAGAGTACAAATACCGTGGCAGCTAGAAAAATGGAGTTAACTTATCTGTAGCTAGAGATTCTTTGACGTGTGAGGTCCCTATCTGTATTCCACACATGGATGTGTGTACTCCATTCACCTAGATTGGAAATTTCTTAGCAAGTAATGTCCATTGTTCTGCACCTGCACACTTGGGTCTCCTCATGCTCCAAACTGAGGATATGAAGGACAGTGCAAACCAGCACCTTTCCAGTTCTTTTTCTTACTGTGAATCAAGGAAGATTGGAAGCAGAGGGGGAAGGAGGGCAGGCAGAATACACATAGGGACTCCAAACTTCAAAGAACCTGCAGGTTACAGATAAGTAACCATCATTTCTTCAAGTACTGGTACCTGTGTGTATTCCACATTGGATAATTGGTAAGCACTATTCAAACAGAGGGAGGGTGAGAAGATGCAGTTTGTATAGATGACTGTAAAACTACTGTCCCAACAGCTGCATCTGCAAAAGAGGCCAATAGTAAGGCATAAAGTTTCACGAAAGTACGGATGCGCTCTACAGATGTGTAGTATAGGTACTTTTATAAAAAGATGCTGTTGAGGTTGCTTGTGGTCTAGTGGAATAGGCTTTCCCCCATCTGAAGGAGGAATATGCACCAGCTGAGAGAGCGTGAGCAGACAGAGTGATTGCAAGGAAAAGCATTATTACAACAAGTAACCTTGATGACTTCCTAATTGGTTTTGTTCTTTGCAGATAGAATGCTAAAAGCCCATCTGATGTCATGAGAATGAAGTCTCCTCTCATTGGAATTATGAAGTTGTAGGCAAGGCAACCACCAAAAGTCTGTGTAGCTCTAGTGATGCCATGCTATTCCTTGCTAACACCAGAGTGCCCCACCAAAGAAACCCCTGGGTGGTGGAGTGCGAGAGAGCGGCAACAGTTGAGGCGGAGGAAGCAGTATATCCACTGTAGCACTGGATGGCAGCTTGTAAACGTGCTGGTGGTAAAATGGCCAAGAGGCATGTCCGGGTTTATAACCCCGCTTGTGGTATTCTCTCTTTGAGGCTGGGATATAAATGCTCAGGGAGTGGAGAATTGTCCAGAGTCCTTCAACAAGTGCAATGACTCATCAGCTTTCCTGTTGAAGAGTTAGACTGTAAAGGAAAATCCTCAATGATATTCTGGACCTCCCTGTGGAACCCTGAAGAGCGAAGGCATGATTCAAGTATCATAACCATTGCTTTAGCAACAGCTCTAAACATGGGATCACCCCCCTCCACTGGTGCTTAGAAGGAGGTCTCAGGCACCAGTTTGATTTCCTTAATGTCATCTGGGAATTGAGTCCTGTCCTCCTGAGGAAGCAGGACATGGTAGTTAGCAAATTCTGACTTGGAGGCTGGTTGGTGAAAATCCTTTCCAGAAGGTCAAGGCGTTTAGAACCTTTACCTGTTAAAGCTGTCCTGAGCTGCTGCAATCTTAATCTCACTGTGAGTGCCTGCACCACTAGGGAGTTACCCTCTGGGTGGGTAAAGAGGAAGTCTGCTCTTTCAGCCTCCCTGGGATGGGGTCACAGGGTCTCTCACAATGCCCTAGCAGGTTCCAAAATGGCCTTGTTCACTGAGAGGGACACCAAGAAAGGCCTATGGGTTGTAAGATGTCAAGGAGTTTAGGATGTGTGTCATGGACCTCATCAAGAGAGCTGGAGCTCAGTCACCACCCCCTGCAAAAACACCTGATATTGGCTATGGCCATCAATTGATATGGCAATAATGGAGCGACTGCCTCCTTGGGGGAGGATGATGACTCGCCTTTTGGGACTATCAGTACCAAACCTCTAGTTTGATTTCTTCCTCCGTGTACTCAGTCAGTTGGTATCAGCTAGGAGAGTAGTGCTGGTAGGTTTTTGTGCACAGATCTGGGCTGTTTGGTGTATGGATCCTGTGGGGGGTCAATATCCCATTAATGCAGTTCTGTGGGCAGTTTTATCTTGAATGATGACTGCTCCAAGACCTCTTAGAGGTTCTGTTAGGTTAGCCTCCCTAGGAGGAGACTGACTCAGTGGACGAGAAAGTAGGTTCATCATCTACTGGCAGTCTACTGGTAGAAAAATGTTCCAGCTTATGGAAAGGGTAGGAGAGAAACCTCCGGGTGGTTTCTTCCGATGCTGAAATGTCTGAGAAGGACCAGGCCTGACAGGAAAGGATGTTGTGGGTAGGGTAAGGCACAGCTATCCTCTGGCAAGGTAAAAGTTTCAGTCCATGCTGGAGTTCAGGACTGATGCACCTGAGGGAATGGAGGTTGGTTAATCCCTGCTGGAATGTCAGTGCTATTGAAGGGGAGTCCAAAGTCAAGTTCCCAGTCCATCCTGGTAGATGCTGATCATTTGTTCTATGAGCTGGAGCTAGGACTGACAGATCCACCTAAATTTTCCATCCAAGAGGGGAATGCTGTGAAGGAAGAAGGATCAAACACCCAGGACCTGTAGGCAAGGACTTACCTGACTTGGACCTAGTTGGAGAGGGTTATTCTCATTTGACGGCAGATCTAGAAGGGGATCTCTTATGCCCATAAGAATGCCCCTTACTCTGCTAAGAGGCCTGAGGCAGTGTTTTTTTTGGGTTTAGTGCTGTTATAGCCTCTGCTCTAGAATTTGTGCTCATAGGGTCTTTGCCTGCAGTCTGACACCACTGGAAGGGGGGGCTCCCTGACCTGGATGTGACTGGGATCTTATGGGCTTCTCCATATGGTATTTCCTCAGACAGTGCTCTCGTGCCTCAGGTTCATGACAAACGCTGCACTTGGTGGTGATGAACCTCTAAAGGCAATGCTGATGTTCAACACTGACTGAGAAGGAGCTGGGGTACGAGACAGTCTTGGGATTTAAGAACTGAGTATACTCCTTCTCTGCAGGGAGAAGCTCCACAAGGCAGAAAGAAACTACGCTATGCTAACTAGACTATAAATTCTAAGAATACTTTAACTATGTACAAATATATATTTACAGATTCTGCAAAGATGGATTTGGACAGAGATTTCTGACTCAGGCCAAGTGCTGGGTAAGAGGGAGCTGGTGGCTGATCTGCACCACCCCTTATCTTCAATGTGGAGCACAAGGAGAGGCCTGGACCAACAGACAAAACTTCCTAGAAATTTCCAATCTCCAGTGCATAGTGTATACATGTGCCTGTTGGGACCTCTTGTTGATAATGAGGTTAGTTATCTCTAGATTGATTCTTGCCTGTGTATTGATACCTGCCTCTGGAAATTTCCATCAGACGCGTCTGATGAAGTGAGTCTTCACCCACAAAAGCTTATGCTCCAATACGTCTGTTAGTCTATAAGGTGCCACAGGACTCTGTCTATTTCTTTTGGCTCACCAAATCTGTAAATAGTGGGTGTCCAGCGGAATAGGGAGTGAACACTCCAGGGAGATGCTTCGAAGGCTTGAGGGTTAGAGAGTGTGCTTACTGCTAACATACAAAGTAACAGTTGAACCAGCAAAGCCTAAATGGAAATGCTTGTGTTACTCTGGTTTGGGAGTTGCAGAGCTGACTCCTGCTACGCACAGACAAGGCTTCCTTACATGAAGGGTAGGGGGTAGTGAAGAGCTTCATAACCTTGGGTATCCGCAGGAGTGTCATACCTGTTGACTACCTTTTAGATTTAAAAAAAAAGCCTCAAGCACCTAAAGAAAAGAACTTTGAGACTAAGTTTACTGAATTTGTTTTTTAAAAGGTACTCTTATTTACCACTGAGCAATTATTAGCTGCCTTTATTTGCAGATTACATGAATCGGAATTACTGAAATCACTGAAACGCTAAGCTAAATATGCAGAAATAAAAACTGTTTTTTTGGCAGAAACAGTTTGTAATGACATGGCTAAAAATGTCTCACTTACATAAAACAACCAAGTAGCAATTCTGTTGCCTGTTCCCAATTCTTTAAAAGCATCTGGCTCATCTTTCTGTGAAAGAAAGCAAAACAGATTTAATAAAATGCTCATTATTTTGATCACGTAATTTGCACACCAGTGGACAGACAGCTGCAGTGCCAGCAAACGAATTCATGCAGAAAAAAAAATCAAATATAGCTCAGGACACAGAGTGAGGAAAATGTATGTATTGGTTTATTTGTTAAATATTTTTCCTCTGCTGAAGCTACTGAAATTAAAAGGTTGCAGCCCACACGACAAGTTGAAAATGCCCCTGTCTTAAAATTAATATATAAATCCCTTCCTAATCTAGGCCTTAAGTACTTGTCCTCTTGTTACTGACAAGCATATCAGTTTACACAAGGGAAATCTGCTCTTCACTACCTCAGTTGAGTGAGAAGCAGGCTGAGGTCAAGACTTTCTTGGGGTTGTACCTTGTTGGCTGCCTTTAATACATGCTGCAGCCTTACTTTTTTATTTTGGCTCCCTCCCCCCCCTTGATTTTTAGCCTTCTCCCTTTTTCCATCTGCTTTTCCCTTTTCTGCCCCCATTCTCTGTACTAGTGCACAAGTGACCCTTTGGCAGGGACTATACCTGCTAGTTACTGTATTTGCCCTTGTGCCATGATGTTGCTGCCAGTGCTATTTGGCTTTCTTGACTTTCACATTTTATACATCTTAGATACTGAATTATCCAATTCTTAGTATTACAGCTGCAATGTCTCAGAAGCAAGATGTCTGGCTCTAATTGCTGAAGCTGCTGATAAAATCTGACCATGCATTAATGCATACAATGGGTATTCCGAGATGTATTATACAAAGATCCAAGCCTCTGTGTGTATGGAGGCAGGTGTGCACTCTCTAAAATACACCTGGAGCAGCAATTCTCCCCCTATACAAGGAGCACTGGAGATGGCTCCCTTTGGAGCAAGTCATTCTTTTATTACAGCTTGAGAGTGGCAAGAACAGATACCTCAGCAAGAGCCAGGCTTGTGGCAGGACCTTTAGACTACTCCAGTTAGAACCAATTCTAACTAGGGCTGTCAATTTATCGCAAATTAATTGTGATTAATTGCACTGTTAAACAACCAATTGAAATTTATTACATATTTTGGACGTTTTCTTCATTTTCAAATATATCAGTGTAATTATTACAGAATGAAGTGTTCAGTGCTCACTTATTACAAATATTTGCACTGTAAAAATGATAAAATACTATTTTTCAATTCACCTCATACAAGTACAGTAGTATCTCTATCATGAAAGTGAAACTTACAAATGTAGATGTGTGTTACATAACTGCATTAAAACAATGTCAAATTTTAGAGCCTACAAGTCCACTCAGTCCTACTTCTTGTTCAGCCAATCACTAGGAGAAACAAGTTTGTTTACATTTACAGGAGATAATGCTGTCCACTTAATTACAATGTAACCTGAAAGTGAGAACAGGCATTCACATAGCACTGTTGTAGCTGGTGTCGCAAGATATTTATGTGCCAGATGTGGTAAGATTTATGCCTTTTTATGCTTTGGCCACTGTTCCAGAGGACATGCTTCCATGCCAATGATGCTTACTAAAAAAAAATTAATGCACTAATCAGATTTGTGACTGAACTCTTCAGGGGAAGAATTGTATGTCTCCTCCTCTGCTTTATTCTGCCATATATTTCATGTTATGGCAGTCTCCGAGGATGACCCAGCACATGTTTGTTTTAAGAACACTTTCACTGCAAATCTGGTACAATGCTAAGAAGATACCAATATCTTCCAAAGATTCCAACATCTGAGAGGGATGAGGCACGGAGCCTGCTTTCAGAAGTCTTAAAAGAGCAACATTCTGATGCAGAAACTACAGAACCCAGACCATCAAAAAAGAAAATCAATCTTCTGCTGGTGGCATCTGACTCTGATGAAAATGAACATGCATTGGTCTGCATTGCTTTCGACTTATCAAAAAGAACCTGTCATCAGCATGGACGCATGTCCTCTGGAATGGTGGTTGAAGCATCAAGGGACATCTGAATCTTTATCGTATCTGGCATTTAATATATCTTGCAACACCAGCTACAACAGTGCCATGTGAACACTTGTTCTCACTTTCAGGTGACACTGTAAACAAGAAGCAGGCATGATCTTCTGCAAATGTAAACAAACTTGTTTGTTTGTCTGTCCTCCTTTTTGTTCAGCCAATTGCTCGGAGTGGCCTTGTAGTCACTACTTTTTTTATTTTTGAATGCAGTTTTTTGTACATAATTCTACATTTGTATGTTCAACTTTCATGATTGATTGCACTACAGTACTTGTATTGAGTGAATTAAAAATAGTATTTTTTTACATTGCAAAAAATATAAAGTGAGCACTGTACACTTTGTATTCTGTTATAACTGAAATCAATATTTGAAAATGTAGAAAACATCCAAAAATATTTAAATAAATGGTATTCTATTGTTTAACAGCAGGATTAATTGCATGATTAATCACGATTATTTTTTAATCGCTTGACGGCCCGAATTTTAACTCAATTACTGAAGTTCAGTCAATCAAGAAGCTTGGCCCACACTACTGATTTAATATTGGACTTAGCTAGAAACCAACTTTTTTAAAAAAATAAATAATCTGACTTCCTCCCTTCATATGCCACAATGGGACTGCTATACCAAAGAGCTGCCTTATAGAACATTTTTTTATAACTGTCCATATGTATCCCTTGAAGCACAAGATAAACCATCCACACTGTGGGCCAGGAAACTACTTCCTTCTGGTTGAGACTAATTACTGTTACGTATTCATCTGTGGGAAGTCTCCAATGCATCCCCCCCAATAACACTATATATTGTTGTGCACTGATGTTCATTCTTTTTAGAAATTAATTCATGCATTTGAAAACAAACTGTTAATGATTTTCAATGACTTTGACAGGACTTTTCATATTTGTTGGTTTTGGTTCACAAGACAATGTTAATCTAAAAGTGTTAATCACACATAAAATGCCCATTAAACAACCATCTGAAATGGCATTATTTCCACTCATGTGAAAGTCAGTTGGGGTAGGGAGAAGTGAGGAAATTCAAGTTGTTCATCAAATAAGCAAGTAAACAAAAGTAGAGCGTGGGAGGGGTTGGAACATAAGGCTTTTGTCATCTCTTAATTTCTTTCTTTGGGCAAAAAATTAATTGCCCAATTTATAAACCAGAAAAAGCAGCAGATTGATTTACGAGAATTTAGTGCTAGTGAAAGGTGCTAAAACTCACAGCTCTGGGAAATTAAATTCTCTCTCCACAGTAAAGGTATAGCATAGGCAATAGCAATGCATACTTCACCATGCGGTCCAGACAATCCTGACCTGCAGGGACTCTCTAGAAGAGAGAAGGTAATTATGTCTCCAGGTCCATTCAGTGCCTCGCCTCTCTGAAAAAGCTATGTAAGGGGGTGCAAATTGTGATAATTTGTGAGAGTGGAAACCCTGCTGATTGAGGCCACTACATTATTTTCCATATGCCACCAAAACAGACATCAGATAGTAATAACTGATTCACTGCAGACTTTGGTTGGATTTGTACCACTGACCAAGGACTATTATATTAACTTTTCATTATTACAGTTTGCTGAGCCAGTCATACCTTATCCATCTCCCAAATGACGTTAATACCTTCATTCTGAAAGAATTAGTCACCTCTTTGAATAAAAGACTGTTTTACAGTTTGAAAGGAGACCTTACTGCTTTATAACTCCTGTTCGGTTGGTGGTTTAGAGGGCTTTATCCATTAACATGGATTAGAAGAGTTGATAGGCTATGAAATTTAACATAAATTAAAGAAAATATATTGTGCCACAGTCAACAGGCCTAGGCTCCAGTAGGTCATTTTCACCCCTCCACCTCTTTACTTGCCCGTGCAAAGTCAAAGTGGGGTTCATACTGTCCTCCCACTCCATAATTTGCCACCTGAAAAAGAGAAACACAGTGCATGTGAAGTAGAAAGCCACGAAGGCAGAAAAATAGAGAAACTTACCCTTCCAAAATCAAAATGAGGCTCGTACTGGCCTCCTACGCCGTAGTTGGCTACCTATAGTGAAAGGAGAAGCACAAATATCTAATAAAGCAGTATACTATCTCGAGGAGAGCGAATGAATATTTGACTCCAGCATGTACACTTAAAAACTTCAAAGTCATAGCAAATAAGTCCCTCCCCCGTAGGGCATACTATCAAATAACAAAAGGGTTAAATTCTATTCAACCTACTTATTAATAATTCCATTGATTTCAATCAGACTACTCGTGAGAATACAACCAGGAGTTTAGCTTTGAGTTTTGAGCCTCGTGATCATTTCTACAGCTATCTACAGACTCTCTCATGATAGCATTTCAAATCCTAAAATACGGGTTCTCACAAGTTTTTTGGTGGCCCCAGAGTGCAGCCACCAACTCTTGCGGGTGGCAACTAACAATTTTTCCTAAAATACTGAATTAAATTTAGGAAAAAATATTATATTTTATATTATATATATATACACATATATATATATACACACACACACACACCCCCTCCAAATGATTGTAATTTATTTATGATGGGGTTGTTGGGTTTTTTGTTGTTTTTTTTTTGAAGACTCAATAATAAAACACAGTACACACTTCTCTATTCTTTACTGGACCTAAACAGAATAGAAACACAAATAAGGTGCTTTGCAAGTTCTTATATTTTTTGGGTGTAAAGAGCAAGTAAAAAGACTTGCTTGCTAGTAAGTCTACTGCTGTGAAAAGTGGTATTTGTATCTTAATATTACGTTTCACAGCCTCCCAGCTAGCTAGCTACTCAGTCTGCTGTGAAAAGTGACATTAACATACAAACACCACCTTTCATAGCAGACTTACTCAGCCCCAGGAAGCATGGGGACAAATTAACCCCTGGATGGGGAGCCAGAAGTTATCGGGGGGGGGGGGGGCGCCTGGGTAGATACCTGCCACTGCATGGCCAGGGTTGGATCTCTGAGGCCCAAGCCCCAATCCCACAGCCAGGGGATGGAGCCCACTGCTGGGAGGCCAGAGAAGGCAGTGGGGGCCAGGAGTGCTAAGTGGTGAGCCTGCCAAAGCCCAGGGCTGGAGGAGGCAGCAGAGGGGGGAGAAGAGCCACAAGAAAAGCCCCTGGTGGCCTCATACAGTGGCTACATTTGAGAAAACGCTGCCCTAGAAAGAGGCAGCCAAATGTCTTCATTCTCTGTTACCCTGAATTAAACCAAACAGTTTCTATACAAAAGAATAAATGGACACAAATCTGACATCAGAAATCATAACATTCAAAAACCAGTGGGAGAACACTTCAACCTCTCTAACCACTGAGACAGACCTGAAGGCGGCAATTTTGCAACAAAAAAACTTCAAAAACAGACTCCAAAGAGATACTGCTGAACTCGAATATGCAAATTAGACACAATTAACTCAGGCCTAAACAGAGACTGGGACTGGTTGGGTCATTACACTAATTGAATCTACTTCCCCGTGTTAAGTTCTCCTCACACCTTCTATGGGTCATCTCGATTATCACTTCAAAGGTTTTTTTTCCTCTTGCTGATGACAGCTCATCTCAATTGATTGGACTCTTACAGTTGGTATGCGTACTTCCACCTTTTCATGTTCTCTGTATGTATAAATATCTTCTGTCTGTGTGTTCCATTCTATGCATCCAAAGAAGTGAGCTGTAGCCCAGGAAAGCTTAAGCTCAAATAAATTTGTTAGTCTCTACGGTGCCACAAGTACTCCTGTTCTTTCTTCTACCACCTTAAGTCATATAGACACTTTAAATTTTATTTATACACAGACAGAATGTATATTACAAAAAGTCTGAAGGTGGTCAGGTCAAGTACGATTTTTTAAAGATGCCCAGGATCTTCAGCTATCAGACTCCTGTGAGTTGGGATGCCTGGCATCTTAGAAAAAAATCAGGCAATTAATCCTTCATGCAGTGTTAGATTAGCTCAGCAGCAGCAGCAGCAGTAAATCCAAGACTATTTATGAGTTAGGATTTCACAATTCCTGCAGCAGAGTCTGTTCTTGAAGTGAGAGCTCTAATATTTCACTCCACCGCTATCACTTTCCTATCAGCACAGCTAGAGCCATCATGCCTTCAAATACTTGAGCATTGCACAGTGTATCAACAAAGATAGTTTCTGCAGCTCTGGAGAAATGCAAGAGTGGTAGTATCAAAAAAAGTGACTATCTGTCCCTTCTTGTCTCTAGTCTATCAGTCGTTTTGAGTAATGTTCCCCTCCTGTAATGGTTATCTGTTTTATACCAAGAAGTCCTTTATCCAAGTCATAGATTAAAGTTTATAGATGCTAATTACTATTTTAAGACTTGCAAAATTGTTCTGAAAGCATCCTTGTGTGTTACTCCAAATCACTTTCCCATCCTTTAACAGGAACGCTCTCCCTCCAATCAAAACTAAGCTCAGTTCTGGATATTAGTCACCAGCCTGACTACATTTTTCATTTTGTCAACCATATTGCTGACTTCCATCTGCCACTTTCTCCTACACAACACTCTAAAGCATGGGTGGGCAAGCTTTTTGGCCTGAGGGCCGCATATGGGCATGGAAATTGTATGGTGGGCCATGAATGCTCACAAAATTGGGGTTGGGATACAGGAGGGGTGCAGGCTCTGGGGTGGGGTTGGGAACAAGGGATTTGGAGTGTAGGAGGATGTTTCAGTTTGGGACCAAGGGGTCTGGAGGGGGAAGGGGCACCTCTGGGGTGGGGCCAGAAATGAGGAATTCAGGGTGCAGGTGGTGACTCTGGGCAGAGGGAGTGAGTGCTTTGCCTGGGGGTACAGGGTCTGGGATGGGAGTGCAGGAAAGTGCTTTAGGCAGGGACTATGGGGGTTCAGAGGACGGAAGGGGGAATCAGGGCTGGGGCAGGGGGTTGGGGATGCAGGCAGCACTTACCTCAAGCAGCTCCCAAAAGCAGCATCACGTCCCCACTCTGGCTCCTATGGGTAGGCATGGACAGTGGCTCTCCGCGCTGCCCCATCCGGAGGCGCTGCCCCTGCAGTGCCCATTGGCCACAGTCCAGCGCATAGAGCCCCCTGGCTGCCCCTAAACATAGGAGTCTGTGGGGGGACATGCTGCTGCTTCTAGTAGCTGTGGCACACATGCGCAAAGTGACCCCCAACCCTGGTCCCCGGCTGGAGTGAGGGAGCAGGGCAAGCCCCACACCCTGCTCCCCAGTGGGAGCTTGAGGGTCAGATTAAAATCGGCTGGTGGGCTGGATGTGGCCCGTGGGCTGTAGTTTGCCCACCCCAGCTCTAAAGAGCCCTCTATTCTGAGCTGGATGCCTGGGCATTTTTATCCTCATGTGAACTTTGTTTAGCATTGCAAGCCTGGTTTCATAATCAGCAGTCCCACTTTCTACGTCTTAAATCATAGACTTGTAGACTGGAAGGGACCTCGAGTGGTCTTCTAGTCCAGTCCCTTGCACTTAAGGAAGGACTAAGTATTATCTAGATCATCCTTGACAGGTGTTTGGAGATTTTTAAGAGCAGGTTAGACCATGATCGAGATTTCACAACTTTCCTAGGCAATTTATTCCAGTGCTTAATCAGCCTGTCAGTTAGAAGTTTTTCCTAATGTCCAACATAAACTGCCCTTGCTGCAACTTTAGCCCATTGTTTCTTGTTCTATCCTCCGAGGTTAAAGAAAACAGTTTTCCTCCTTGTAATCATCTTTTATGTACTTGAAAACTTATGTACTCCCCCAGTCTTCTCTTCACCAGACTAAAACTCAGTTTTTTCAACCTTCTCTCATAGGTCATTGTTTGCTAGACCTTTAATCATTTTTTGTTGCTCTTCTTTAGACTTTCTCCAGTTTGTCCACATCTTTCCTGAAATGTGGCACCCATACTAGATACAATACTCCAGCTGAGGCCTAATCAGCATGGAGTGGAAAAATTATTTCTTGTGTGTTGCTTACAACATGCCTGCTAATGCAGCCCAGAATTATGTTTGCTTTTTTGCAACTGTGTTACACTCAATGTGAATGGCAGTAAATGTTAAGATATGATGCTTCCACATTGATAAATTAAGACCCCAAATCCCTCAGACACAGCCTATTGCAACCGGTGAATTTATTTAATGAACTTAAAATATACACATGCAATCACAATCTTCCTCATGTTCTAACCATGCTGATGAATTAAGGATAAAGTCCTCAAATCAGATTCTCTGAGACTTTCTAATCTTGAGATGGATTCAGAGAAAACAACCTCTTCCCTTAAATATCAGTCAAAACCAGTATTTCTCTAGATACCATTCCCATGAAAATTTGAGCTACCATCAGAAAAACCTAGTCTTATTGGTGGCAATAAAGAAATTTCTAAACAAAAAACCTCACTCATTTTAAAGAGCAGAAATCTCAACTCTTCTCTACTTCCCTACAGGTTCTACAAGTCAAATTCTGCCCTGGGGTAAGCAGGCGCTGCTCCACTGAAAACTAAATTGGATCCCGTTTACACCAAGACTGAATTTGGCTCAGTTATTCAACTTAAGTATCAAGGCATTGATGTTCTTCCCATATTGATTAGACCTGACTTTCAGTAACACTTGAAGGAGTTGAGTGCACACCAAATAAGCCTCTGCATATATCCCCCAAAGCAGCTGTCTGAAGATTACCTGTGTCTCTCTACTGTACAATACATTTAAAAGTCCATTTCATTCAAACCAAAGTCTGGTGTGACTAGTTACTGATATCTTTATTTACACACCTGTAGTTCCTCTGCTGTGGAAACATCTAGTCCTGTTAGGTCCTGTATCCTCCTGTTAATGCGAGATACCACAGGGCTTTCATATCCAGACAACCAGGCACTAAATTAAAAAAGGAAATGATTTGCTAGTAACATACTATAAGCTTGTGTTATACGTGGAACATTCAGAGTTTTATAACTTCTAAAAAGTGCATAAAGACTTATAGCCATCTTATTTAGAGACAGTTATTTAGGCTAATAATATAATTACTGGCATTGCCAGGTCCCACATTTGTGAAGCTTCTCTTACCAGAGAGGACATTTGTAACATTGTGATATCACCAGTCTTGAATAAGGCCCCTAGTTTCTATAATGGGTTAGGAAGTGATCAAAAGGAACCATATTTAAATTTTTTAAACTAGGTAAGTTACTTTCCAATACTATTTGGACAGCTGAAGAGGACAGGACTAAAATTTATATTCCATTTTTTATGTCCGTTTCTAACAATAATTTTGAACAAGCTTACAAATACAAGTTTTGCCCTGTCTATTCTGAACAGCAAATCCATGGTAGGAACTTATGCAGCCAAACCATGTTTAAACATGGACCCTTATCTCTATTTTTGGCTCAGCGTATACAGTACCTTGGTGATTGTAACTCAACTCTCCCAAATGCTATCCTCTCAGGTTATACAGATTTGTGATTTCCACGCCTTTCCTCATTTCTTACTTGCTTTTAATAACCTTTAATATAAATAAATTTAAATAAAACTTCACTGACAAGTTTCCCATTATCAGGCAATGAAATAAATAGGGCAATTCACATCCCTCAGACCTATTTTTTACAGATATACTGCACTGATGTTTGGTTTCACATTTTCAATGTTTTCTCTGCAACTATAAGGACTAGAGATGTTTAAAATGAAAGTGGAAATTCTAGAGAACAAGATGAATGCCTCCACACACACAAAAAGAAAAGTGAGGTAGGAGGGACTGGGTTGGGTTGTCAACCCATCTCAATCAAAGCCCTGTTTGAACAACTGCTTTAATTTCCCCTGTAATCATGTGTTCCCATGAAAGAGGAGGAAAGGCACTAGAGAACTATAGCAAAGGGACTACCTCCATATTCCAAGCACGCCAATGTACCATTTTGCAGGTATGGAGGAGATGAATCCTGTTTATTATGTTCATTCTTGAAAGTCAAGCAATGTAAAAATGGCAACTGTATCCAAAGGTAACGATTTAACTTGAGTATTACTGAGTCAGTGCAATGAGGTTCAAACTTCGTGTCATCACAACTGAGCCCGTCTATTGGACCATTTCCCTTACCCCTCATGAACATATAACACTCCTGATGCATCTCCAGCAACATGCCTTTTTTTCTAGTCCCTTTTCTCTTCCTCTTTGCACATGCTACCCAGCCATCTTTTCCTCTTCTTTTTCTTCACCAGACAGTCCTCTCTCACTGACAACACAAAACACTGGTGACTTTGGTCCCTGAATCTGGTTGGTGTTTACAACACTTATGTGGTAACTCCTCCTAGCCGCACAGCTAGCTCCCTGGATCATCTTTGCAATGGAAAGTCTAGACACTTATAGAAGCAGTGGGAAACTAGAAGCCAGCACCACTTGAACACCAGTACCCAAAGATCAATCTGTGAACCGGCAAATCAGTATGTGTGTTGGTTCAAAGGGTTATTAACAACTTTTCACCTACTAACATCAGCATATTTCTACATACCTGTTCTTTTAAAAGCCCCAGAACGCCCCACATCAAGAGAAGCAGCAAAACACGTTCCTACAACACATGGTACTGACACAGGTTACAGAATCTCCAAGGGCAAGCATGAAATCTGTTTAAATAGTCACCATGCACAGAACAGCATGTAAATGCAGTCCATCTCAAAATGAGGACTTCAGCACACTGGGAGTATTCATAAAAATATGGTAGAACACTTGTTAGCATAAGAAAGTGTTAAAAGCAGTCTATCCTCATTCTGTTTAGAATGAGCAAGGAGGAAAGGAACAGGAATGTGTGCATATGAAGCATTTCCCACAACAGCCAATTATAAACTGCATATTGAAAATTAAAACCCCAGAACATGCAACACTGTCCTCAGAAAGGCACTGTAACTGATACATAATGCACAAACCATCACAATAAGATGATTTTCTTACTATCAGGCTAAGCCATCACACCGAACTCAAAACTTCAAGCTTGCTAGAAGTCACTATTCAACTCTATTAAGTAGCTTTCACACTCTCCAAGTACTATAGAGAAGACAGGTGGTGTAGTGGTTAGGACACTAGCCTGGGATTCAACTCAAGTTCAATGCTCTGCTCCAGCACAAACTTGCTGTGTGGCCATGGGCAACTCAATTAGTCTGTTTCAGTACCCCACTGGTAAAATGGGGAAAACAGAACCTGCCTACTTAAAACAAGTGGTAGGAGGATAAATAAATTAGAATGTGAGGCACTCAAGTATTTATTTATACACTATGGTAAGGGGAGGCTAAGATAGAAGGGGCGGTGGTATTGGAGAATGATATTGCATTTTAGTATTTGCCAGAACTGAGACAGGTTTCCGAGTCTGGAAGTTGTTTCCTGACCACAGCTGTGTGACAGAACAGAAGGAAGCTTGTATCTTGTGATGCAGATAAAACAAACTTTTGTGAAGAAAGACTATGAAGCATCAGTCCTATTTCTGGTAAAACAGCATCATACATACACTGGACCCTTGCTAGAACGCAGGGTTTTGGATCCATGTGCAGGTCTGCGTTAACATGAGGACTATGTTACCATGGATTCCAATGAAGGTAATTAAATTTGGGATCCATGCACAGTCCCACGCTATAAGTGAATTTGCGCTATATAGACGCGCGTTCTAGCGAGGGTCTACTGTACTTTGGAAGAGTAACTTGGCAGTGAAAGCTACTTGGTAGAATGAGTAGTGACTTCTAGCAAGATATTTTGGCACAGGTTGTCACCCATAAGCATCACTGAGTCTACCTTCCTCAGTTCCCATCACAGTTCAGAAGGATTTGCGTATTACTAGCTCTCGATCGATTTTCCAGCAGCAACTGGCCTCTGGTAGTTCTCAAAATTTCATTGCACCCCGACCCACTTCCGACAGCAAATTTACTACACAACTGGGAGGAGGGGGAGTTCCCTCCACCTGGGGTGGAGGGAGATGAGGCACGAGCTCCTCTGCCCTAGGTCGGGGCAAAGCTCAGGCTTCAGCCCCAGATCCTAGCAAGGTCTATGCTGACCCTGGTGACCCTATTAAAATAGGATCATGACCTACTTTGCAGTCCTGACCCTAGTTTGAAAACTGCTGCTCTAGTAGGCTCCATTGGCTTTTATCAGGCGTATGAAGAGGTTCCTTCAGAACAGCAACTTCCAGCAGGACTTGTCTACCTGCCCTTCAGGGATATGAGCCCAGCTGTATCATCCATTTTTGCTACTGGTCTCAACTTTTGTTCACCGTGGAGATTTTTAAAAAAATTATTATTATTATTATAATAGTTTAAGGGAGCTGTTCTCTACCTCTTGCAGGGCTCACTATCAAAGCAGCTAAGGTAGGTATCTACAGTGAGTGCTGCTCTACAGGGACAGAAATCCTCCACTTGAAAAACTTCATTTCTCTTGCATCACCAGCCTTCTCTCACACAACTCTAAAGACATTCTTCCACTGGTAGTTTCACTACAGGATTAGTAATCAGTTAGAAAACTGTGCTCAACTAGATGAACTATTTAAGTATGAAATTAATGATCAGAGTAGCTCATGTGAAATGCATGCCAGGCCCTGCCTTTCAGTGTAACTTTTCCTTCGACTTCTACTGGCCAGAAAATAATCTCACTCATTTGAAGTATCATTATGCTTTAAGTGAATGTCACAGACAGGTAACCTTACATCTGAAAAGACTATCATCCACATTAAGAGGAGTTTTTTCCTCTGGTGGAAAATAATTCTCTTTCGAAACCCCTTTTACTGGCAAAACCCACAAGCATTTTTCCATTTTACTTTAAGAGGTAATCATAGGGAAGCTAATATAGGACTTGAAGTCTTCTTTGTACCACTTCAAACAGCCAAAAGGTAGAGAGATCTAGTTATCATTGCTGCCATCATCAGAACATAACATTAAGCCACTCCCCTTCACAAGCTGTTCATGGAAATCCATGAATAGAACATGGTCTGTACACCTGGATTAGAAATATTCTGCCACACTGTATTTTACACAAAATATTTTATGAAGCGTTTGAAATCCACACTGGTGGATATTTGACATTTTCTCAACTTGAATATTTAAAAAATTGGGAAATGGATGTTTGACCTTATTACAAATGAACAGTTAAAATGGCAATTACATTTACTCCCCCTACCTAGCATTTCTAGTCATTTCTTAAAAGGTTAAATATAACCTAGTCATTGGTTTTGCCATGAGAGAGATAAAAATATCACCTTCCCAACATTTTTACATACTAAGGATGGTCTAAATACTCTCTCTTTAGTGAAAGAGCAGTGATTAAAATAAAAGCAGAGGCTGATATTTCTGAAGAGGAAACACTAATCTCATATGCTACGGATTCTAACTGGCTGCCTCAAAAACCACTAGTTTCCTTAAAAGCTGAGTCAGACTAGCTGCATATATTCTTGTACTGCATACAGCAAGGCTTGACATGCTTCTTCATGCAGCTGGCGACATCCCCCCATTTACAGTCTGCCACGTACTGCTGAACAGTAGTCTCCTCATAAAGGAATGCTGTAATTTAGAAGGGCAATGACTAGGAAAGAATGCCTGTAATGTTTGGAGTGGGGAAGGAGACATCCATTTAAAAAAAAAAAGGTTAATAGAGCAGAGTTTCTGGTTTTCAGTAGTAAGGATTTATCTGGAATCCAAACCAGCTCAGTCAAAAAGCCCTAATAGGAGGAGATTTCCTCAACAAGTCTACTTACTACCAATCCTTTTGGAACAGAATTTCTAGTAATCTAGTATTTAAGACTTCATACTTTCTAATGTAATTTGTAGTAGGCTTCTTGTTCATAAGGGTTCTAAGCTCATTGTTTACATAACTAACTAAGAGCTAATGATTTTCTTGGGGGCTAGGGGTGGGGATATTTTGGAAATTTTGTCTCTGTAAACCCAATTCATTTTTACCCCCTTTTAAAAACCACTGTTCAAATTTTGAGGTTAAAACTATTGACAAAAACCCTCTGATTATCTTTTTTTGAACAAATGAGACTATTTAATCAAACAAACATGTGGATCTAATATTTTCCAGTGAATGTTGGATTTCATATTAAATCAACTAGCAGAGTAAATGCGCAACTGGTTTGTGTTAAACCAACAAGGAATTTTTGAACTAAAGTTCTCAAGCTCTCTAACTCATGCTGTTGTTGCTATTTATAACAAAAAACTCAAGTGCTTAATTTTAAAACACAACATATATTGGTACAATGGCACAAATAAGTGACAAGTGCTTTCCTTAGGTGGGACTCTTCACATTATTTTAACAGTTTTTTTGGTATGCTAGTTGTGTTATTCAGGACCATGTAGACAGAAAAGCAGCAGCAGCTTTCCTTTTAGGTAGCAGGAATGCTTTAAAACTTCCTGTTTAAGTAGTCTATTTGCACCAACATGTGCCAGTTAATTTTTAGGCCACCTCATCTCTTCTAGATAGAAATGAGCACAAGAAAAATATATATACTCTTTCCCCATCCCAGATTTGCAACTAGAAGATTTAATAGGCTAGCCACAGAACAGATTTCCTAGGTGTTAGATATACCTTTGGAACACATTCCCCTTACCTCTTAGAGACTCTGTAATGTGCTGTGGTCAGTTTCCCAGTCTCAGGGTCATGTACAGTAGCCCGGCTCAGCTACAAAAAGAGAAAGGACAAGGGCTTACTCTGGTAGTAGGCTTCTTTTTGCCAAGCCACAGGTGATTGGAAGGGTTTCCGATTGGTCTGGATAGTATGCAATGCTCTCAGATCAGCAGCAATATATAGAAGGGAGACAGTATCTGCAGCTGCCATTTCCAAAATCAAGAATTGGGTGAACAAATTTGGTTAGAATGTCCTTTCACTTTTTTCTTTTCTTTTTTTTTTTTTTTACACTAGAGACTTTCTGCAAATAGTTTATAGTGCTGAGTTTCAAAGAAAATTCCTCCATATCCAGAAGTTTAATGTTCTTTTTTTGTTTTAGTTAAATACTGAAAAACAGGATTTTTGTGAGGGAAAACAGAACAGCTAATGGAGGACTAGACCTTTACTAGGCAGCTCCTAAAGGTGTCTTTTTAGGAGGTGCAAGTGCGAAGACATCATCAAACTTCCTTCAAAAAAAAAAACTCAAGTTCACAAATCTGCAGTGCTTTTTAGCAAAGTGGAGAGAACTTGGAAGGCTGTAAAGAAGAAAATACTGTTCTCTTCAAAGTTTGAGTTAGGAGGCAGCAAAAAAACCAACAGATAGGAGGAAGACAGATTATCCTGGACAATAATATTTTATATGACTAATGAACAAATATTTCTGCATGCCAATGGAACTGTTATACAGGATAATGTGACTCCACTTCTGGATGCAAGGGATTCTCAGAGTCTGCCTGATTTAGCAAGGAGAACAATGACATTTTTGTTGGCATATGTGGTGGGGGAAAGCAAATATAAGGTAACCGCCACAGAGTTTTTGCACCTGTGCACATTCTATGCACCTGTGCAAATACTATTTAAGAAAAGGAATAATAGCTAAAATGGCAAAAACAGAACTTCTAGTTAGAGGAAAAGACTGAGAAACTCAGCAGTAACAGCCTGTTACAATATTTGTACATATTAAAGAGATGGTCTAGAAAGTTAGAAGTATCTTTTTAGACCACCCCTATTTCCCTGTATGAGCAGAGAACAAGCACTCATTACAGGCCCAGAATGTTTGGTGTATGAAGTCTCTTACCTTTTGCTAATTCTGTAATGTGCCGTCTCCAAGACTCCCGTTACGGGGTTTGAAATGGTGGCTCGCCTCAGCTGTGAAGCGAACCAATCAGAATAGTTGCATTACAAGTAAATATTGCATCACATTAATCCGACCATTCAGAAACCTACAGAAGGAAAAAAATTTCCACACAAGCCATGCACTTCATCCAATCAGTTTCCACTGTGGCGTTTTACAGCAAAAAAGTATTTCTGTGCTGGCGAAGAGGGGGAAGATCTCTAACACTAATAAAAAGGAGATACTTCAGTTCCTTCTTAGAGATGAGGGAGTGAATGACTGGTACATTTTTTCCTAGAAGCAATACTCCAGTTTCTGGGGAGCAACAAGAGCAGCTGGTTAGATAAGTAAAGCTATTTCCTGTAGCATCTTTCAGCTCCTTGATACTCGACATAGCAAGTGCTGGAAGCTGAACAGCATGTATGTCAAAGACGTACAACAATATACTGTATATCTGGAATGCACTTTAGAGTTAAATCATCAATAAGGAACACACTGAGTAGAAGTTGTAACCATGGGGGGAGGGGAGGAAGGGGAAAAACCATGAAGGAAACCTTACCTTAAAATCTGAAAAATCTCTAACTTATTAACTGCATTAGCTAAACCTTCTACATTGAAAGAATAATTGATCTGTGTTTTTCACTCTGTTCCAGAACGCAGACCCATCGGCCACACCATAATCACAAGTCATATGAACATACTCCCACGTTTTTGGTCATCCAAAAATACGACTTTCGGCCAAGACTGTTCTAGGGCCTCTCTTCTCCAATCAACACACTGTACCATTGTCAAGTAATTTACTTCCGTCCCATTTTAGTCAGCGTCCCATTCTGCTCCATTTCCACAAGATCTGTTTCTGCCATATGATGTCACGGCAACACCCTAAGCAAACTGCTTGTTGCTACTGCACATAAACTCATAGGTCAGAAGGGACCAATATGATCATCTAGTCTGACCTCCTGCACAAAGCAGGCCACAGAACCCTACCCATCCACTTCTATTTCCACAAGATCTGTTTCTGCCATATGATGTCACGGCAACACCCTAAGCAAACTGCTTGTTGCTACTGCACATAAACTCATAGGTCAGAAGGGACCAATATGATCATCTAGTCTGACCTCCTGCACAAAGCAGGCCACAGAACCCTACCCATCCACTTCTATACAACCCCTAACCTATGTCTGAGTTATTGAAGTCTTCAAATTGTGGTTTTCCACCAGCAAGCGACCCATGCCCCATGCTGCAGAGGAAGGTGAAAAACCTCCAGGGCCTCTGCCAATCTGCCCTGGAGGAAAATTCCTTCCTGACCCCAAAATATGGCGATCAGCTAAACCCTGAGCATTCAGCTACTATACAGTGAGCCATAATTGGGAAAGTTTCAGTTGCAATGCCCCAGCATTAGAAGCACTAGGTCATTGCCATAGACTATATTATGGTGACTCCAGGCCAAGGAGGATTTATTGAGTACTGTCTGTGTCAATCTGGGCAAGTGTTTTACTACTAGTTCTTATTTTTATTTTGCAATAAAAGCTCAAAGCATCTCAGACCTTACCGATTCAAACAAAGTCAGGGAATCCCTTAATCTGCCCTGTTCTCACCCCATTTTGTCCCCTGGGTAAAGTGGCTGAATCATTGCCCCCAGCCTACTCCTCAAAAACAGAGTCTCCAAAGACTGAATTAAGCTTTTCTCATGCCAGTTGCTAACAAGGGAGCAGAAGACTGGGTAGTAATTATATACCCTTTTATTTCTAGACTCTAAGACTTCTGTGACACTCACAATGCCTGGAATACAAGAGATGAACTTTCAACCTCAAAACATGCCTCATGCAGCATCCACCACTGAATTCTGCGATGTCTAGGCTTTAAGTTTGAATGTTCCACATTTTTCAACATGAGAGTAGTACCCAAGATTGGCACAGTTTTGTAACGGATTATTTCTCTAACTAGAAAACAATGGTCCCAGAAAGTTTAGTTTAAATCTACTATCATCTGTGTATCGTTTTTAGACTTTGTGATCCTTATAACAGAAATGTTTGCTTTCCACTCCATAAAGAACAGGTTAGTTACAATCCAAGGAGGCAACACCAGTGTTTCCTACAGCAAAACAATGCAGCCCAATCATCAGTTGGATCATTTTCCATGATTTTGTAACACAACGAAATAGGATATGCACACAAACTAGGATCTGATTCCTGATGTGACTGACATGGGAAGCATAGGCAGGAAGAGATGTTTTAGGTATAGGGAAAGAGTACAACACTTGAAATCAGATCCACCTGCTTTAGTCTGGGGTGTTACCTCAAGAACAAAAAAAAAAGTGATAGGTGATAGAGAGCCTACTCTTCACTTGATGCTCTTCAGTACGCAAGCTGGTGGCTAACAAAGGCAGCACCATTCTTGACTTGATTATGGATAAGGCCTTTGATTTGCTTGAATAAAGGAGAAATGTTTGGATAATTTCTCTTAGATAATTCCAATGTACCTATCCACATAGTATTTATCCTTCGTTTGCTCAGCTTGCTCCAAAGAAGTATCTATTTAGCATAAACAGAAGTAGTTCTGGGGACATGATGCACTTATATTGTTTGCATCTGACTTCAAAAGTAGTTGGTGACCTATACAATCATGGATTAATTAGAATAGCTTCACCTCAAGTACAAGTCTGGAGATGCAGTTAAATTGAGACAAGTTGTGTTATATTTACTGCCTTGCTACACTGCAAGTTCCCTAACAGATTTAATCTGTCCCGATGTTGCAGTTGCCAATCATATTGTCCTGGGTGACTAAGATAGCCTTTTTGTTTGACCTGGGCTCTCATGGCTGCCTTGACAATAAGCCACTCCTAGGTTACTTCAGATTCAGAGACTGGTCCTTTGGAATCTAGTTCTTGAAATAGGTTTGGAAAGTTGAGGTGATGAAGTGGGAGAATGAAGGTGATGTTAGTTCAAACTAAAAGGAGGCATAATAGGTTGGAAGTTAAATGAAGCTAGGGTGAGCTTTGCTGAAAAGGACTTATGTAGCTGCCCGAGAGCACCTCATGGCCCGCACTCAGTTTCAGATGACTAAAGAAGAGTACTACTATTCTGTAGATGTCCATATGGTAAATTATTATCTCGTGTCCATGACCACAGATATGGTGGCTCCTAAATGGCATCTCCATACAAATCATCATCATCATCATCATCATCATCATCATCATCTATACGCTATAGCGAACTGTGACAAGTATTCAACATGAATTAGAGTGGTGGTAGTGGCAGCAGTATACTGAGGCAGGTCTGTTGCAGTAGGGGGAAGTTTCATGCTGTGACTATTGTGGAGCTGAAGGAGGTTCTCTTCTCCTCCATAATAGCATCCACAAAAATCTTATCCAGCAGAAGAGTTTGGTGAACCTGAAGTGCCATCTCCTGGGAAGAGGTTCTAATGTGATTACATTTCCAACTTTCACTGAGTTGACCAACTTGTCCCTATAAGCCATGCAGAAAAATAAATTAGCTTGGGTGAATGATGTTATACACACAGTAACTTTACAAACTCCTAATCAAGAGGTGAATTGAGCTCATGCACATAGAACACTATAGATGGCACTGAAGTTTCCAAAACAAGAGAAAACTGAAGCTCTTTACCCTTGGCTTTGCTAGTTCTTTCACAGTTTCTATTTCTTCATCAGAAATAATTTCAAGGAAGCGAACAATCCGAGGTTTGTCCCATTCATCCTCCTGTTTGACAGGAGCCAGAATGTACTTGGGATTCTGGTTTCCATCGTAATAGCGGCAGAAGAGTTTCTTCTGTCTCCGAGGTGTCTGAAATCAAGGTAGAACAAAAACAAAACGAATCAAGTGCTTGTTCACATTAACACCATTACAGGGGAGACAAATTTTTTCATATAAAAAAATTACACACTGACAAATGAATCTGACAACTAGTGTGCGTGTGTGCACATGCGTGCACACACACACACCATGGAACTTGTTGACCTGTCATATTCCATTTATAAACCTGACCACTTTCTCTGTTGGTGTTCTTACACATTCATATGGCAAGCATATAACACTAAGGCTACGTCTGTACAGTTCACCCAGGTGTGAGTACCTAAGTTAGCTTTACCCGGGTGTGAATGTCGCCTCTACCAAGCCCTACCCATGGTGCTGTGTTATGACTGTTTCTCCATTCACTCTTGCGTCTGGGGAAATATCTCATTGTTCTTTGTGCCGAGATGATCTAGGATTCTTCTCTAGACAATTGCAGAAGAATTATCTTTTGGAGGGAATTGTGAGAAGGGCATTAGAAGACTATCAGAACTTGAATGGTTTAGCCTGGCCAACATAAAGTGGAGCCTAGGTTCTAACCCACATTGCTATCTGGGATAAGCTAGCCTAGGCTTAAAACACCTACAAACCCAGTGTGGAAGCGGGGTGGGGAAAGGAAGGCAGGCTAAAATCTGGGAAGATCAAGGGGTAGACTATGCCATGTAAACATATCCTTAAGGAGGTGGGGGTGGTTCTTCAAATATTAAATAACAAAAGAATTTATTTATAATTAGTTAAATTGTAAGTCAATGAAGAGAAATTTTGCATATGATTACAACAAATTCAGGAAGAAGAGGTCAACCCTCTAGCTCCTAAACAGCATCAGCTGAACACTATTTAGACATTGCATTGAAAAAGTCCATCACTTTTTGGAAAACCTAGATGAATGAATTCATAGTCACTTAGACTATTCATCACTGCTATGATTGGCATCAGCCTTTTCTTCATTCTGAGAACAACAAAGCACAGTAATTCATTTTTCCTATGCCTACTTGTACTTTACCAATTGAGGAGACTGAAGTCTCCTCAAGGAGGTAAAGCACAGTTTGAGAAACCATGCTCTCTGCAAGTTTAATATTAGACACATCTTATAGCAAACATTAACTTTACAGTTAGCCTTAAGATGAACAATGTTCAATACTGCGTGTAATACAATCTTTGTTGTAATGCAATACTCTTATTTGATTCTCAGAGCACTAACTGGTATTAAAATACATTTGTAATAGGGTTAGTGGGCAGCATCCTCACACATGGGTTACTATTTATTCATTCAGAGATGCTGCACTGTCCCTCTTCATTCCCTCCACTATACGTCTATACTTATTCTATTCCTACAACGATTTCTTTATGTTCAAGCTGCATACAAACTTCTTGCAAATGTTCATCAAAAATGCTTTGAATGCAGGCCACCATAAAGACAGGAGTAAGAGGCAAAAGAGTGTTCTAAAGGTTAGTCTGTTGGCAGGGACGAGCTGGCTCATCTTCCGTAGCACTAGAACTTGCTAATATTTCTAAATTAGTCCTGCATGACTGGTTCTGTAAATTAAACAAAAATCAAAAACAAATAGGTTATTCCACTTTACCATTTTGAGACCTTCTCCACGGCACAGCATTTCATACTTTTGTCTCTCTGGCAGGTAATCTTTGTTTGGTTCCTTTTTCTTAGCCTTTGTTTCCTTGTCAGTCTGGCTGTCTGTTTCGGTAGTAGACTTATTTGCTTCTTTTTCTTTAGACATGATATATTCAAAGTATTTCAAGTTACCATTTGCTCTCTGATGTTCAGGATCTAATGGAGAAGAAAGGAGAAGCACCACAGATAAATTTGCAACTTGTAGAAGTCAACCTGAATGGGCATATAACAGCAGCTCCTTGAAAAAGAAAAAAACACCTGTTCATTCTGGGACAGGAGTTGTAAAAATTAATGCTTAGTGAACCAAACATGCTTACACAGTTAAATCAGAGCAAAAATATAGCTGAAAGCCTTACCCAATTCAAGAGGTGACAGGCTGGGATGCAACACATTTCTGTATTATCATTGCTCACTGTTCAGGGAAGCAGAGAATGGGCAAGGAAAAGTTTAACTTATACCAGCAAAATCCAAGGAACTGACACCTCCACTGGAAGCAATACTACACAGCAACAGTTAAGAGATAGAATAAACTTCACCTGTTCCATGGGAGAGACAGCCCACAAGACTATAAAGGGAGACAGAGAAGCAAGGATGTTATGGCTGTGATGTTACATCAGGAAAGCCAACAGGGAGAGAGTTGGGCTAGGAAGACTGACAGTTGACAAAATGTGTCAGACAAAACTCTTACTTAACAAGCTATACCAGCTCATTCCTCCACTTACTGATGAAGGGGTTTTACTGCTGTGAAAGGATTAATTCAGAATTAAGAGTAGAACATCCTCCTTTAGGCACTCAGATGCCACAGTAATGAAAATGACAAATGCCTAGATATACTACGCCATTGTGCTTAAATATCACTAGGCATGCCATTACTGGATTCCATATTTGTTGTCTTTCAAGGATTCCAAATCAAAACTGCTCAGTTTGCAATTTAAAAGATAGTTTTCATGGGCCAGCTCTGCAGACTCAAATGTTTTTTTTCAGCCTCAGCTACCATTAACGAGAGAGATCCGGCATTCTGAACTTCGGTTTAAACAACTGTGTTTATGTACACGTAAGAACAGAATTCATCCATAGGAAAGTGAAGCTATACTGACTGTATAACTAAGAGGAATAAAAAAAAGACAGTAAAACTTATTTTAAACAATTAAGAAAAAGAAGAGATGAGTGAACACGGTGTTCAGATACTATGGCAATGAGAGCTACGTGAGTGCCTAGAGAGAAAGGCTATACACAAGAGCAAGTGTTGAGCAAGCTGCTATTTTTACATAGTACATTAGAACAGAACTCAGCTTCTAAATGCTTAAACATGCAGTCACTGACATATCTTGGTTATTAAACATATCAGTTTCATACCACTATTGCATCAAACACATTAATCAATTTTTAAACCTTTGTAGCTATGCAAGGCCAAAAGGGATTATAAATCAATTTATAAAAATATATTGGAAGGTATTTGGTACTTGGTCCTTGGTTTTAAATGCCAAGTTTAAGTATACAGCACGTTTGAGGCTACGTTTATAATCCCTGTAAAAAAAAAGGTTTTAGTCAGTTACTTGCATATTTTTCTGCATCATCATTTGTATTAAAGTAGCACCCAAATGCTTCAATGACAACCAGGGCCACCTAGGGTTGCCAACTTTCTCACCGAGCAAAACTGAACACCTTGCCCTGCCCCTTCTGAGGCCCTGCCCACTCCCGCCATCACTTGCTCTCCCCTCACCCTCACTCACTCATTTTCACCAGACTGGGGAAGGTCCCTTTTCGACCGGTGTTCGCTTGAAAGTTGGACACCTGGCAATTCTCCACTACGCAAGACATTGTACAGCCACGCAGGAAGAGATTCCATGCCAAAAGAGCTTACAACATAGTGGAAACTGCCAATTCTGCTAAAAGTATTTGTCTCCTCCTTTAAGGATGGAATTTTTAATTTACCCTTCTTGAAAGCAAGTGTATGCAAGTAGTAAAATTTAGGCCAAAAGAAAAAACAACCATTCCCCCAAATGCAAACTCCCATCCAAAAAATTAACTCGGATGTACCTCAAGCAATCAGTTTCAGGTTACAGATCATTTCTTAAGACACGCATACTTTTGTGGTCCCCCTCCCTTGCCAAACTCCCAGTGCTGATCACACAATAATAGCTGCTGCAAGGATGTTATTTGAAAGGGTAAAATTAGGGAAGATTATTTTCATCATCATTTAATACACTGGGTGTAACTGCTTGATTGGATACCTTCCTCACTCATTTTATTCTGGCAGACATTCACCTGTATGACAGCATCAGAAGGGAGGGATAGCTCAGTTGTTTGAGCATTGGCCTGCTAAACCCAGGGTTGACAGTTCAATCCTTGAGGGGGCCACTTAGAGATCGGGGGGGGGAAATCAGTACTTGGTTCTTCTAGTGAAGGAAGGGGGCTGGACTCGATGACCTTTTGGCCTCCCTTCCAGTTCTATGAGATAGGTATATCTCCATATATAAATAAGCAGCCACCCATAATTACACTGAAAAGCAAAAGTAATCTACAGACTATAATATGAAGACTGCTATATCACAGAATTTCCCTACCAGTTTTACAATATATTGTGGATCTAGTCTCTTAACATACCCAGCTCAAGAAGTCGCTTGGTGAGCATCATTGCTTTGTCCAGGTCCCCCTGCTGATACACGGCATAACTCAAATAATCTAGAATGGAGACTTTGTCAGCAGTAGACACTTCTCCATCATCAAGCTGTTTCAGAGCTTGTTCCATCCACAGCTCAGTATGATAGTAGTCTGCCTCAGTGTATGCAATCTTGCCCAATTCAAAGCAATCTTCAGCTGTTAAAAAAGACTTGTGCTTTACACCTATAAAAAGCAAGAAACACACAAGATTTGGAACCATAATATTCTGAATTTTCTTACTACCCACTGAACAAATTCATTTCTGTTAGTGCTAGCACCCAGAGTTTAGAATGTTCTTAACTTTGTTAATGGCTATATTGTTGAATCCTCAGTAGTTAAAACCCTGGAGCATCAAAGTCCACATAACAAAATGCATATGCATTGAGATGCATACAATTTCTCATTGACTAGTCACTGACAATTCTACAAAGGTTTTTATGACTGAAAAGCACGTTATGCAGAAGCAATATTGACCTAAGTTAATTTAAATATTTTCTATCAGTAGTAGTTTTAGAAATTGTTCAAGCTCTGGTCCTAGAGCCTGGGTTAGGCACTTTCCATATACATTTTATTTATTTCAAAAGCTTGTCTGTGCACATCTTGCTAGCAACTGGCAAGCTGCTGAGGATGAGGGAGGGAAAGAAGCATCAACTATGATAATCAGTAACTGCACAACTGGTAAAGGTTATGAAGTAACTCATGTTTAGAAGCAGAGTTTAAAATGGCCTCTACTTGAAAGTTTAATTTGAAGTAAATTACAGGTTTCTATTTTTGCCACTGTAATTCAGGGCCCACTGAAGACTCAAACTCTTATCTTGTAAAAAGGGAATGGCAAATATTTGGAAATACAGGGTGGAGTAAAACACACTACAGAAAAATGCAGTATTCTTCATTGTCCATGACACTATCAGCTTAACTGCTTTTTGTTTACACCTGAAGTTAAAGTAATCATGAACATAAATTATGGATTTCACTGTTTTCTATTCTGCAGCATTTGAACTCTGCCCTGCAACTTCTCAAGGTTGTGTTCTAACAATGTAATTTTCTGGGGAAGACAAGCCCTGAGAGACTAACCTGCCGAAAGGATGAGAGTGGAAAAAGGAGTTCTCTCCAGCAGTGCAATATCATTTTTCTGTTCACTGTAACTAAACCTGAGATAAGCTTTTTCAGAGTTTCAGAATAAATATGTTGTGCATTCAATTTCTTTTGTTTAAATTGGATCTTCTCTTCTTACCAAGTTTTGTTTTTAATTAAACTCCTGAGTTTTAGACGGTCCTGAGATTTCATGCAGACTGTCCCAGAGAAGATAAATGACCTTCAGCCTCTTAGGGTATGTTTACACTGCAATAGAACATGTGTGGCTGACCCAGTCAGCTGACTCATGGGGCTCATAGCAGTTCAGTCTCAGGCTGGAGCCCAGGCTCTAGGACCCTCCCTCCTCATGCGGTCTCAGCCTGGGCTCTAGGCCTGATGCTGAATATCTACCCTGTAATTTTATAGCCGCTCAGCCCAAGCCCTGAAAGATTGAGTCAGATGACCTGGGCCAGTCAGTCACAAATGTTTTTCTGCACTGTAGACATGCCCAAAAAAAGAGATAGCAGAGGATGGTTGTTAGGAACCTATCCACTTGGGATTCTCTACCAAAATGGCACAGCCTCAGGCCTCCTCTCCCATAACATTTGTTGCTTGCAGGTCTGATGTAGATGCTCAGAAACTTCACCACCACAGATGAGAACTAAGTTTAAGGGGCCCTATATAAACAAAGTGCTGAGCACAGGGTTTACACTTCACCACACAAATAGCACTGATAATTAACAGATTTATTTGTGTGTCAGAGAAATTATACAGTAATTGTTCATTTCACTACAGAAATAGCCAGGGCAACTGCTTAGTATAATATCAGTTTAAAAAAAAAAAAAAAGAACAAAAAACAGCAAGGTCTGAAACACAGAAGATCGAAAAGCAGGAGAATTACACAGAGGTAGCAATGCTCAACTGAACTGGAGAAAAGATTGTGGGGGTAAAACTGGATGCATTAAGTGACTGAAAAATCATACAGAAAACAATTAATGACCAAAACAGATAAAATACTAGAGATTTAGAATTCCATTAGCCCTGGAGGCCAAGAAAACCAGAGACCGTTACTTCTAGAATGAAAATTTAACTGATCAGCAATTATGATAGTATTGTGATAAAATTGCATCAGAACCTATTAAAAAGCAGAATTATATTACCACGCAGCATACAGTTTGGGCTGCACAGGCTTGCTTCCAAGAAAGACCATAGAACATGGTCCATAAATTCACTTAATTTCTTACAGAAGACAACAAATGATAAAAATCTTTTTGGGGGGGGGGGGGAAGGGGGAGAAAAAGATTTTGAAAAATAGTCAAGTTGAAGATTAACAAAAACAGGGAAAACAAAAAAAAGTTACATTTTGCAACATTAAAGCCAATCACTCCAAATTTTGTTAGGCGTCTGAATATGAGAGTTTGTGAAAACGTAACATGGATTGTGCAGTGCTTTTCCCCCCCTCGTTGCTAAAGGACTGTTTTAGAACAGAGGGAGAGAAACCAGTAGAGAAAGTTAGGAACTTTCCTTTAATTTTTTTCCCCCAAGGGACAAGCTGGCTTTTCCTGCCTACAAAACTGTTAAAGATTATTTTAGCTAGCTTTGTATAAGTGCAAGTGATTATGTATGTTTTCCACATGTTCCCTGTCGCTTGCTCTTAATGTTTATATACTATATAGCTTCAGGCAATCCTATGTCATTTAATTTTTCAACTCAAAAAACAATCCTTTTTATAAGTGGGGAGAGGGGGAAGTAGTGTTCTTTTTTACTAAGACATATTCCACTGCACACAGACAGTTTTAAAATACAGCTTGCCAGTTACAACGTTTAAAGTGAACAAATAAAATAAACTCAAAACCTTAAGATCTCTCATTCCTGTTTAATCTTTTTCTTTAACATAAGAGCATGAAATTCTCTAACAATAAATGGAGAGAACTGGCATTTTAACTGTCAGTGATTAGTGCAGTGATTTGTTTACCTACTGAACGCAGTTTTCTATACAAGCCATAAGTTAAAGGCTTGCATTAACGTAATAGGAAGATTTATCCAGCCAAGTGTGCTGATTCTGTGGTATTTTAGAGAGGAGCTATAAAGTGGAATTACAAATGGAAACTCACTTGCAACTTTAAATATTGAGCGACTAATCTTGCTCTAGGAGAGAGAGCTCAGCGTTGTTTGATTACAGGCAATAGCTCCATCAGAAGCCAAAAATATGACAAATAGAACTGCCAGATGCTTATATCCTTCCTACATACAAACATTGACTCACACAGAGCAGGCTAGATCCAGTTGGAGTCTAATGCCAATTTTTGCTATTATAAACCCAAGCACAAGTTCCTGGCAGCAGAAAGCCCAGAGGAAGAAAAAGTGTTGAAGAAAAACGGCTGCAACATTCCTTCAGTTTTTTGGCAGTGGGTAAGACCAACACACACAAAAAGCGAGCCTCGGAGGGAATGTGGTTGGGGTACCTACTGTTTCAGCACATCCCTCAGCAGTTTTTGCTGTCTCTCTCCCCACTGGAAAATCTCAAGACAGTGCTATGGTACCAGCGCTCATCCAGCCTTGAGTAGAGTGTTCTCTAGGGTACAGGCTGACGCAGGGAGATGTGACTTAAAACTCCCTGCAGCAGTTCAATTAAGCAGGCCCACAGCGCACAAGTTTTTATAATCATATACTGGCTGAAAGTTAGAAAAGTTTTGTCCTATTGTTAACAGCATGCTAGCTGCTCTACAGACAGGCATGAAGAGAATATTCCTCAAAAGGGTTTATAATCTACATATTCTGTAAGTACACAGCTATTTTTCCCTAACTAGCACAGGTGCTTCTTACCTGGAAGATTACCCCTGGAGAGGGTGTCTGTATCCAAATTGTAGGTATCCTGGAGCCGTAGGAGAGCTTTGGCTGCACCAGTCTGATCTTCATCATTAGGAAAATACTGGCGTTGAATAGTCATATTAGAGATGAAGCCTTAGGAGAAAAAAAGAAAAGGTCAGAGAGATCAAGAAGAGGACTGGGCTTTGCTTGTCCTGGGAGTTTCACATTTAAAAAACCCCACACATTTAATTACAAATAAATATCTCTACACAAATTGTTGGATGAAAACCAGCATGTCACTGCAGGCTATTATTAAATCAGAGGCAGATCCTGCAAAAGCTACCACCTTTGGGCGGGACTCTAGATAAAAAGTGTGTAGGCCTATTTGTACGGAGCAGTAATGTGCTAACAATGCACCTCCTCTCTAGATTATTCAATAATCATTTCATGAGTGTCCTAACAGGCCAATGAACCAAACCTCACACACAAGACCAACCATGCTGAATTGTTTTAAAAAATAAAATCAATAACCAATACACAGCAAATTCAAACAAAAAAACTGTTAAAATTGATTATCCTTATCTGCTGTCTTAAGGCCTTTCTTCCAAAAGAATCCCTATGCAGTATCATGAGATAAGGTAGCATAAAGGGGAAAAAAAAAAAAATGATATCACTGTTACTATCCAGGCAGGCCCAACCTTGAGGCAGGATCTATGATACTGTTCCAGCAAATGTATTGGAACCGACCATCACTAATTTCACACAAGTACGTTGAAAGATGTCTTATTTTAGTAGAAGTTTATATGGAAAATGTGGGAGAGTTTCTCAGTATTAAATAAGTTTAAGTCTAATTTTCACAATACTTTGAATCAAGTTTTTCTATTCATGCAAACTAGAGTACACCTCGGAATATTAGTCCTTCAATTTATTTTTTTACTTCTACGTTCTGTTTAAAATGGTAGAGGGAGAGAAGAATTGTTTTAGGATGGTGAAAGGGGTATAAATTAATGTAAATTAAGTGTTGTGAACCAATACAATGGAGGCTCCCCATTCACATACTAAGTCAACAGGGAGACAAGACATTGGAGACAACCACAGGGGGCTGCCCTGTCTTTTCCCCCAGGTCAGACTGGCAGAGATGCTGGGGGATTTTCACCTTCCTCTGCAGCATGTGGCATTGGTTGCTTTCTGGTTTGAACTACAGTAAATGGTGAATTTTTCTGTAACTTTAAAAAGCCTTTATATCAAGATTTGAGGACCTCAGTAAATCAGCCAGAGGTTATGGACCTCATGCAGGAGTGGGTGGGTGAGGTTCTGCGGCCTACAATGTGCAGGAGGCGAGACTAGATGACCATGATGGTCTCCTTCTAGCCCTTATAGCAGGGATGGGCAAACTACGGCCCCTCAGGGCTTTGGATCCGGCCCATGGGATTGCCCCCCCGTGGCGCCGCGGGCCCTGTGCCACTCTCAGCCATGGCCAGCCTGACATCTGAAGCCCCCAGGTCCTTGCCTCCAGGCACTGCCCCTCCTCCCCCGCAGCTCCCATTGGCTGGGAACAGGGAACCCCAGCCAATGGGAGCTTCAGGGGAGGTACCTGGAGACGGGACAAGGGCAGCGCACGCGGAGCCCTTCCCTCCTCCCCCAGGGGCCACAGCACTTCCTGGAGCAGTGCAAGGGTGGGGACAATGCAGGTGTGCAGGGAGCCTCGGTGTGCACCACTGCCACCCTAAGGCCCGAACCCCTCCTGCAGCCTGCCCTCAACTCTCTGGCCTAAGCCCCCTGCCTGCACTGCACACCCCTCCTGCACCCCAATTCCCTGTCCTGAGTCCCCTATGCACCCTGTACCCCACCTCCCTGCCCTGAGCTCCCTGCTGCATCCTGCACCCCTGTGCATGCCAGCCCCCTGCCCTGAGCCCCCTCCTGCAGTTTGCACTCTAACCCAACATACAATTTGTATTATGCCCTGCATACGATTATATACCGTAAAACCTAGATGTGGCTCTCTGCCCAAAAAGTTTGCACACCCCTGCCTTACAGTCTATGAGTAAACTGGTATGTATACTGTTCCCTTTAGAGGGCATACCTGGTATTACGGTGAGTGCTCACCAGATAAGGTGTTAAGTACTACAACTGAATGCTTCAAGAAGGTCTTGGGGACTGGGGTGCACCTGTTGTTAACTTGCAAGGCAAAGGAAGGGCTCGCATAGCCTAGAGAAGATTGCTTGAGTGGCTAACAGACTGCTTTTTCAGGGAGCTGAAACGCAGGGTATGGCTACACTTGAAACTTCAAAGCGCTGCTGCGGCAGCGCTTTGAAGTATGAGTGTGGTTGCAGCGCCAGCGCTGGGAGAGAGCTGCAGCACTGATTACACTGAGGCTTTACAGTGCTGTAACTTGCAGCACTGTTTTTTCACACCCCTGAGCGTGAAAGTTGCAGCACTGTAAAGAGCCAGTGTAGCCATGGCCACAGTTAAATACAAGCAAATTTCCTTTTTGCCGGAGGCAGGGGGGGTAAACAAGGTGACTCAGTCCTGGACTCCCCAAGAACTATCATAAATATTCCACTCTTTGAGGAATTAGAGCTCTCTGAATGTACTCCCTTTGTCCCTGAAGTTTTGTTATTGAGCTTTTGATCTCTTTCTGTATAGCTCAGAGCTGGTTAAACTTTTTACCAGCACCATCAGCAATTTGATGATCAGGTGATAAGTATACTACATGTACCTACATACAGAAAAAAACAGGATCATCTTCTAAAGACAGACTCACAAAGTCATGGAAAACAGAAATCCTTGTATCCTGATGCATGCAAGATACAAGTCAAATAATTCCCTCAGCAAAAAATTGTTTGATCATTGTTATTTCTACTGCAGGTGCAGTACAAAAAATGTTCCTCAAAAAACAAAGCTGTGCTTTGCTTGGCATTAGGGTGATAATGTTAATCAGAGTAATAGCTGTGTGTCGATAACTCCAAAATCTCCTCAAAACTTACCATCTGACATGTCTTTCAGGACCAGATTCTCCAGTTCACCCCACTCAGTGTTAAGTCGTTTCATTAACTTGAATGCATTTACAGGATGCCCCAAGAATCCTTCTGGGTCTTTTGTAGCAGTATCTGTCAGTTGATCTAACTTTTCTGCCCATCTATGAAACATATACATAAGAAATAAGCTTAACACAGCATCACCTAAATATTTTCCTATGTATTGTAAAACTAATGCCGAGCTACATGACACTCTTGACTGAAAAAGCTTCCAGTACGAGTTGTTTGTGTAAAGATAAAGTAAAAACAAAGTTAGCGTGCAAGGAATCAACAATGCCATCTTTCTCAGCCCTCCTTCTGCTGTGGTATAAACCTTAAAGTAGCATCACTCATGATCTTTCAACATGAAAGCACAATGCACCAACATAGGACTCCTCTACAATATGCAGAAAGAAAGGTAAATACATATTGCCATAGGTAGCACCCCAGCAATTCCTTTATAAAGTTTCATTCAGGAATGAATGGTCCCAATATAAAGTCTTACCCAGGGTTTTGATAATTTATTAATGTAATATAGATATATTCTTGTACTTTGCAAAAAAAAGTAGTTGAAAACATGTTTTACTTGTAACAGGGAAAAAATTAGTATCTAAATATTAAATTTTGAAAGTTAGTCACTGAGCATGCTCAACCCTGGGGTATATATTCTGGTCTTTGCCAACCAACTGTGCTCCAGAATCCAAGATTTTATTTAAAAATCAATCAATCATCCCCCACATAACCCAACACACCATGAGAGCCAGATTTTTAAATAAAACCTCCTATACAAGAACTGGTTGCAAGCTGATGTAGCACTGTATTTCTGTATCTGCAGGCAGCCTAAAATTTATCTGTGAGAAGTTCTCCACTATCCAGCTGCAAAAATCTCCAAACTTCCCTTCAACAATTTCTATAGTGCAATGCAAAATAAGAATCAGCAGCATCATAAAAACTGAAAGTATAGGGGCAGAATAAAATTAATGTAATATGGAAAAAACACTTAATATTCATATAAAGCTGCCAAAGAAGTTCTAGTCTGCCATAGCAGAAAGCAGGGGACCTTGCATAAACCTAGACTGAGACAGTAAATAGGCCTTATAATTTAGGCACACAAAAAGTTTACCTAGTTGACTCATTGCTCCTTCTCAGCTCTTGGGTAGTAAAATAGTTCATTATTTGCATTCACTCCCCCCATGGATCCTCCAAACCTCTGTTGAAGCCCTTTACTGCCCACAGAAGCCCCATGTTGTGGTGACCCTCCTCAACAGCAGAGCATGGGTATGTCTACACTTAAATCTGTAGTGCTTCAGTGTAAACACTACCTACACTGATGGGAGGGGTTCTCCTGTCAGCATAAGTAATCTACCTCTCCGAGAAGTGGAAGATAGCTTGGCAGAAGAATTCTTCTGTAGACCTAATGCTGTCTACACTAGGGGTTCGGTCAGCATAGCTACTTCGCTCAGGGGTGTGGACTTGTCACACTTGAGACCCCCAGCTATGGAGATGCAAGTTCCCAGTGTAGACCAGCCCTTCAGTTGGACATGGCTCCCTCCTGGAAGTGCTAGTGCTATTTGCCAGTCATTACAGGATTAACAACAAGCACTGTGCTCTTCTTCATGGCCAGGGACTGAGCAGGCTGCTCTGTCTAATGCTTCCAGCTTTTAACAACAACATGTTAACACAAAAAAGCCTGGTAATACGATTTCACTGAATTGAATTTTTACTATTATATGACCATTTTAAAAAGTTAATAAGTGGCTACAAACCATCTTTACAACCATAAGACCAGAGGCTGAAGCCAAGACTTTGTTCCTAATAAGCTTCCATACGATATAAACCCAACCATAATACACCCACAGATTAATGGGCCCTTCCCACCCCCCCACTTCAGGAGCCAATGGAATGCATTCATTCCCTACAGCTGTAGAATAGTGTCCAGCAAGTTTTAAAGACAGGAAGTTTTTGTTTTCACTTTGAATTCTTTGGTTTTTAACCTGCTGATGTACATGTCTGTATAAAATACACATGCGGTAAATGATGCTTATGTGATAAAGTTCCACTTACACACCTTTGATAGCAATTGCTGAGCAGATGAAACTAATTTGTGGCTGTGTAGCCTACTTCTAACATTTCAAACCTATGTACGACTTCAAATAGATGTATTTTGTGAAGGCTCAAAAATAAGTAAATAAATATAGCTGAACATAAAAGTTTCCTTCTTTAAGTTACATTGCTCCAAGATGTAATACAGGCAGTAATCTTTTGGACCACTGACAGGTTGAAAGGTCATAAATCTCATAACCCACCATGGCTAGGCTACAAAGAGACTATGTTACATAGAAAAGTCATTTGAAAGTTAGGAATTCCCCTTTCCAGTGGGACAAGTTTCCTCCCCCCATCCCCAACCCTGGTACATTTTGAGATATTGGGCCTTCCCCCTAAAATCTTTACTGTTGGACAAAATGGTAATTGACACACTTTAAAATAAAAAATCTGAAACTAACTCAGCTTTTCTTAAAAGGTATGGAATGCAGAAGAGATGATGGCATGGGGTGTTTTTGTAATGACTTACTAGAAGTCATTTGGGAGGCCTATTGGACTAGTTACAGCTTACCCACACTGCAGCCACCATAATATATATTAAAACTTTAAAGCTACAGCACATCATTATGTTTTCTCTAACACATACACTTTTGATTTGTTTATTTCCTATCAGCAGGCATTTTTTTGGAAGAACTAAACTGACCTGGGAATCCTGCCAAGAGAAATCAAAATTTCTCAATACAGAAGTCAGACTCACCATCATAAAATTAATATAACAAAATGACAACTCACAAAAGAGACATTCATTTAGGACAAAAATCTTGCAGAAATTACAAATTAATTTGTATCCCCATAAGCAATAAATTCCTGTTCAGCCTTCAGGAACCTTCTTGTACACGAAGGTGGGGTCACAATAAAAAAATTAGTGTTTTGAAACCAGCTGCTTACTTTTTGATCTGTTCCAGCTTGTTCTCTTCTGCCTTGATATAATCTTTCAGTGATGTCACCAGGTCTTTTTCTGTGTTAATTAAGTCTGTCATGTGGCCTAGAGAGGAAGCAATGATTTCAACTATTAGCTCTCCTGCTCCTCCTAATTTAGAGCAGTGTTTCTCAACCACCAGTCCAGTGTCTGGTCCCTGACACCCTTAGGAAGGCAGAAAGCCAGTCCCTGGTATCAAGAAGGTTGAGAAACACTGATTTAGAGAGATTTCCCATTAGAACAAACTTGGGCATGCAAAAAAGAAAACATTCAAGGTGGTGTTTACTTGGCCAGCCATTCTGTTTTGTTCTTATTATCCATGAAGAGGCGTTCAAATAAGATTTCTCTCCCTTTGACAGAACTTGCAGTAGAGAGACAATCCTGTGTTTGACATAGCTTGTTGCCATGGAAGTAAATGCAGTGTCACAAATTTAGCATTATGACTAATTCAGGACTCATTTAGAAGAGAATAAAGGCTGCGAAGGAGTAACCTCTTATTCAAGTACATCTGGCACACAGCAAATATGGCAAGAATTAATTATGGAGCTACACAGAGTAGCATTTGTTTAAATTGCTTTGCTTGCACTGACCGATTGTTTCTCAGCTACAAATTCATAAAGCAGTAAATCCTACAGGAAATACAGCAAACAGGCAGCTGAACCACTTAACCCTAGAGTAAATACTAGTTTAACAAATGCTCATACAACATTAAAATATTGAGGGGGATAAAGATGGGATCCTGAAATGCTGGAATTGTGTGTCCTAATCAAGAGTTATTTCATTTACTCAATTCACAAAAATTAGCTCTCAGTACAAACTATGATTTTGAATCCAATATCTGTAACAGTATACAATGAACGTGTATCCTGTTCTCTTGTCATTTTAAGAAGAATTGATTAGAATAAAAATTTTCCCTCAAAAAGATAAAAAAGCAAACAGGGCACTTAAAATTTAGAACTATGCTAATCAATAGAGCACACAGCTTCATCTTTAAATCACATCACTGCAGAGTCAGTTCTGAAAGTTGGACAGAACTCTGCAGTTATTCACTGTACATACAAAAGCAAATCTCACCAATTGAAGTGAAGAAGTCCATATGGGCATAAGAATGAGGCAGCAGAAAGCTCAGAACTAAAATACACCAAACCTTTACGGATGCCATAGTTCAATAGCTGTTGCTTCAGCACACACCTACAAGAGAAATACAGCGATTAACAGGCTTTTATACACCACAGCATTTAGCCAGCTTTTACCCCCACTTCAGATAAAGCTGTTTATTCACACCATTTCACCTGAAGTTTGTAAGAGGTCACAGTTCTATTAAACAATTTCTCCCCCTATTAACACATTACCCTTTTGGAATTATTTCCCTCCAGGCTGCAGTACTCCAAGAAGTGGAAATCTTCCCAAAGGACTGACAACATTCTGCAAACAGCACGTACTTGTATTGCTCCGTTATACAGTAAAATGGAGAAAGACACACCAAGGAGGCATGTTTTCATAAAGCAGTCTTTGCCTCTAAAAAGTCTCAGCAATGTTGAAGGCAATGCCACCATAATCCATTAAAAAAATTCATTGTCAAAAACACAGAGCTAGACCATGAGCAATCAAAAACAAATCACAATATATTGGATCAAAGTTGATTTTTCCCAGTGTAAATACAAAATATCTGTTTTCCACTGAGCCAGTAAAACAAATCCCTATGGAATAAACCTGAGATCGCAAGAGATCCCACACTGACAAAATCATTGGTTCACCATCATAACATCTATACTGTATGCCTTCAGAAATGTACTACTTATAAGCCAGATGATACAGTAGCCTATAGAAAAGCCTGTAGTGAGTAACTGGTATTTCCTCCCATGAACTGTTGGGAAAGTTTGAAAGGCTATAGAAGTCCCAGACTTTCAGAGCCTAGAATTTTCTCCCTATAACTTTTGTGGGTTCAGCTCAGGAGAGAACAGGAGATGGCTTGGGGAAAGAGAATGTGTGTTGTCCTCATCTTTCAGTATCCAGTAGGACCACCACTAAAAAACCCAGAAGCCCAGAGCAGCTGACAGCAACAGTAGAGGCAGCACAGGCAATAGTGAGCTATCAGAAACTACTGGATAGCTACTGAGGACCCCAGTGGCACCAGAGCAGCATGGGGACTCCAGACCCTGATCTCCTGTAGAGCACCTGAGATCTACATGGATCTATGAGATTTGGGGGCTAGAACTGTTGACATTTCTACTAGAGCTGGGAAAAAAATTCAGACAAACAGATTTGTTGAAAAACCACAGTTTCGATCAACTCAAAAGTATTCACAAATCTGACTCCATTAGCTTCATCTAGGAAAAAGATTTTAGGGCCAGCTTCCCGGGGGAGGCGGAGGGGAAGAGAATGACTCTATAGATCAGAAGAGTTGTGTGAAAGCTGGAAAGCTTGTCTCACTCAACAGAAGTAGGTCCAATAACTGATATTACCTCACCCACCTTGTCTCTCTGAAGCTGGGCCTTAAAAACAACTGAAATGGACTTTTCTGATTTGCTGATAAATTGAGCACTTTTCAAAATGAGTAATTTCCCTAATTTTTCACTTAATTGGCCAAACCAAAAAACAAACAAATAAAAAAACTGAATTATATTCACCCAAACACCAGTTGGCTCTGCTAACAAGAATAAGCATTAGTATGAACTGTCACTGTGTGGGAAGAGGAATAGCTCAGTGGTTTGAGCATTGGCCTACTAAACCCAGCGCTGAGAGTTCAATCCTTGAGGTGGTCACTTGGGGATCTGGGGCAAAAGTCAGTACCTGGCCCTGCTAGTGAAGGTAGAGGGCTGGACTTGACCTTTCGGGCTCCCTTCCAGTTCTACGAGAGAGGTATCTCTCCACATATTATATTAAACACTTGTCCTCTAACCAACTTGCAGCAAGTACACAACCTTCTATGAGAAACAGTGAACTGAGCCTGGGGAGTAAAATGGAAATTACACCTGGTCTGAAGTTACCAGAGTGTAATTCTCCTGGACCAGATGAAATTAGTTACATCAGAAATTAATATGCTCCCCAAATGACCCAGTTCCGCTCTCCTTTATTCAAAGGAAGCTGCATGCACATACTTGGAACCCTTAAGGTGCCAAAAGAAAGTCTTCAGAGGAGAAAGACTGCCTGGACTGTGAGGGTACATTTGTACTGTAGCTAGGAACATGCCATGCAGCCCAGGCAGACAGATTTAGTCTGCCAGCTCACAGTTAGCATGAAAATAGCAGTGTGGATGCTGCTACACAAATGCTGATTCAGGCTAGCCACCCATGCAGTCAGATTCGGACTTGGGCACCTAGCCCAAGCCACTGCCCGTGCAGCAACATCTATTTTAGCATGCTGGCTCAAACAGAGCTAGCAGAAGTCTAGCAAGACTGGGAGCCATTCTCGGCTGCAGTGTAAACATACCCTTAATGTAGGGTGGGCGAATGTTTTGGCCCGAGGGCCACATTGGGGTTGGAAAACTGTATGGAGGGCCAGGAATGGAGGCCTGTGCCTGGCTCCTGCCCCCTATCCACTCCCTCCCACTTCCCACCCCTGACTGCCCCCCTCAAAAAACCCTAACCCATCCAACCCCTCTCGCTCCTTGTCCCTTAACTGCCTCCTTCTGGGACACACACCCCCCGCCATCCAGCCCCCCTGCTCCCAGTCCCCTGACTGCTCTGACCCCTCTCCACACTCCCACCCCTTAACAGGCTCCCCAGGTCCCCACGCCTATCCAACCCGAACTCCCTCCGGTCCCCATCCCAACAGCCCCCCAGAACCTCCACCCAATCCCAACCACCCCCTGTCCCCTGGGACTCCCCAGCCCCGGCCTCCTTATCATACCACTCAGAACAGCATGTCTGGCAGCCGGACCACCTGGCCGGAGCCAGACACACTGCTGCTCTGCTCAAAAGGAGCAAGCAACCCCACTACCCAGACAGCTGCTCACGTGGCGGTGTGGCTGTGGGGGAGAGGGGACAGCAGGGGATGAGCCAGGAGCAAGCCTCTACAGCCTGAAGCTCAAGGGCTGGGCAGGACATCCTGTGGGCCACAGTTTGCCCACCTCTGCCTTAATTTGACTGCTGAATGTCATATTTTATTTCCAAGAAACTTCAGTACCTCCCACACATTCAACTGAAGCAAGCAAATAAACCTGTGCATTGACTACAAAGCACAAACAATTCTACTACACTATAAATATTTGCTAACTGAGTTATCAGTACTTGGGATACAATGAACTATCATTACACTGTATATTCAGCAAAATGCAAGAACAGAGCTTTTTGTAAGTTATCTACTTCAAACAATTTATTGGAAAGGATCAGATGTCTCTCTTATGCCGTGCACATGAGCTGAAATTCTTCCACAATCTCAAACAATATCACAATGAGATCTTAGAAACTACCAGACTGATGTACTCTAGCATCCAAGTTTTCCCTCTTCACCTTATCTCACAGCTCCTTCTAACAGCATGGCAATCCCCAAGAAAGCTTCTGGCCCCAGCTGCACTCCCTTCAAACCCTCACTCTCAACCATCCCACACTCTTTTCATTGCCTAGATGGAGTCTTTCCCAGCAGCTGCAGAGAGTTCTGAATCCTCCAACAACTTCTATTACCATCCCAGAAGGCTTTCATCCCTGCTAGAGCTCAAATATTCAGAGAAAAATATTTTACTTATAAAACCTGTAAGTTATATATGGTTTAAAGCATTCAAAAATCATGTTTTGTCTCCACTTCTTCCATTCCTTCTATATACTACTTGCATTAGGATTGTAAAGCCAACCACAATTCCACCTACTTCTTCCTCTTGTTCCCCAGGAATATCAGAGGATACTTTAAAATGTTAGGTCAAAGAAAAATAAACCTTCTTCAAAATGTCTTGGTGTGTGTATAGTTGGAAATATACATGCATGCACGCACACACACAGAGCAAATGGCATACTATCAAAAAAAAGTTGAATAGAAACTTGACTTTTCTCCTCCTTGCCATTTGAAACTTAGAAGAAAATTGAATGACTTGCAATATAAATTCCAGACAGTTCTACAGTTTTCTCCTCTAAAACAGCTCCAACTAAGATAGCAACTATGTCAAGACCACAAGGCATCCTCTGTAAGCAAACAGATTTTCTTTAGAACAGTAAGTACTGCTCCGAGAGGAATATCGGTGTGGGTTTTTGTTTTTAAGGAATAGATACCACACCTGGGTCTGCATTTCTCTTCCCAAACACAAGAGTATTACATCTTTTTAAAAAGGAATTCTATAAATATTCACTCTTTGTGCTCTACAGACTGATGGGAGATTGCAAGAGTTACTGTCAGAGTAATTGTGCATAAAATTTCAGTGGAAGAGTAAAGAAGAAAGTAAGTGACCCTGTGAACAAAGTAAAATTAAAGCTGCTACAGGCATACTAACATAATGCCATGCCAATTATTCATACCTTGTTTAACTTGTCCTGTGGCCTGTTAAGCTCCCAGCATGCTGCTTAGTTCCTTCTGTTAAAAATGTAGGTGTGCTTTAAAAAGGCATAATGCACAAAACTGCTATTCAGATCTCCCCAGAGGACTATGTCAGAAAATCATGAATTATCTAACCTGATAATCAGGGTTCAGCATTTCGTCAGTTATACTGTGCAGCTTTACTAAATATACTGGTAGAAAATACAGCATAGTAGTGGGAGGGAGCTCTTCACTTCTTGAAGCATCTCAACTAGGGAGGTTTGTGCAAAGAAATCCCTAATTTCTCTAACTGAATTAATGGTTACCAAACATACATCTCAGAACGTAGATTAGTAGGGTACCAGAACTTTAATTTTGAAGTTCTTTCAATCATGTAATTCTTCAGCAACTGGTTTCCCAAAATATATATTATTGTGGTAAGTGTGGTCTTATAAGCAAGGATCCAACTGCAACACATCAGTTCTGGTATCCACACCCTGCTAGTTATATAGTAACACAATCTGATCCATTTTAAACACAGATGCAAAAGTTTAGGAAGCTGGGCTACATATAAGACCATAAACAATGTGCCAACAGAGGGTCGGCTTTTTCAGCAACAAGATAAAAGTCTTTCACCAAGTGAAATTTTTATCCAAGACTTCATTTTTGACCCTCAGTGTGCCCAAATTAAAAGAAACTAAGAAAAACGTGGCCAGTTAAACACTTCCTGCTTTTCCAAACTTGGATTAAACCTTAGCTTGTAATAACTGTTGGGAAGAGACAGAATTCCACAAAATCCTCTTCCATCTGATCACTCAACTGTTTTTAATAATATTTTCTTTGGAGCACCTGATCAGGCCTCCACTTTCCTAACACCTTTGAGAGAGAGATGAAGCTGGAGTTAATTTTTTGCTTACTGGAAGTCAAATAATGCTTTTCACTCAATCAGTGTTGAATCTTTGAAGATGTGCAATAAGGTACTTATTTAGCCCGCATCACTGTATTTATCCTCACAATACCCCCATGTGGTAGGAAAAGTGATAGCACCATTTTAGCTAGCTAGGCAGAAAGTCTGTCTACACACGTAGTTTCTAGTATAGCTGGTCTGCTTTAAAATTCATGTCCTATCTTACTCTAATGGTGCTCAAACTTTTCCAGTCATGCCCCTACTCCCCTTTACCAGTAACGGAATCGGTCTACGCCCCCCCTCCATTACAGCACAGCCAAGGCTTCCTCAGCAGCAGAGCTTGGGGCGGAACTGGTCTGAGGATGGACAAGAAATGAGGGCAGAGCTGGGCTGGGGCCGGACTAGGGGGAAAATTGATTCCAGTTGCAGCTCTGAGCTGGTCTGGGGGACGAAAAGGAGCGAGGGTGGAGCAGGACTGGGGGTACTCCCTCCTTGTCCCCACATAGGGGCTGACCCCAGCCCTAAATAAAAATGTTCCTCTGCCCTCCACACATTGAGAACCACTGCTATAGAATAACTTTATGGCCAAATATTAAGTGAAGATCATACAGGAAGTCTGTAACAGAGCAAGGAATTGAACCTGGCTCTTCCACGTGCCAAGCTAATGCCTAACCACTAGGTCACTCTGACACGTCATGCTGCAAAATTTTTCTGACATCAAATTCAGGACTTCAACAATACAGTATGATATTCTTACATTGGCTGTTCAGCATCTGAAGGCTGAGAATCAGCTATTTAAAATAGTAATAAATCTAAATCCAGTGAACTTTCCTGATATGAAGAGGCTAAAGAGGAACAAGTCAAATGAGAAGGAACTCTAATATTTGTGAACACTGAAACTGGGAATCCCTCCCCTTCCTGCAAATAGCTAAATTCAAATTACACAACATACTTGGACATAACCTATAAAGGAATGCTCAAGAGAATGGAGACAAGCTTTAGAACTGCTAAGGAAAACACTGAGGTCGAGATGGGAAATGATAGACAAGAAGCTGTTCAGACAGAAGAATAATCCTTTACTAGTAGAATCCCTAAAGGCAGTAGGGTTCCATAAACTACTGTATGCCACTAGACAATTATAAACTTGGAAGTGTGAATTTTCAGACAAACAGTGAAAATCATAAGCCAATAAATATCACATGACAATCTTAGTACAGAAGTTCTAAAAACCAGTTATCTGAACTCTGAAATATTAAAGAGCTGTACTAAGATGACTAATTTAAATATCTACATTTCACACAGAGGCAAATGACCAGAACATAAATGGGTAAATATGTCCCCTCTCCTACACACTTTTTTTTCTTAATTAGAAATTGTTTAGGACATTCTCTTTAATGACACATTTGTAACTGAGTTCACTCTTTAAAAGTGACTAGCAAAAGGTTTCCTCCCCCCCCCCCCCAGTTTGTTGTTTATTTTAAATTAGGTTTTGACAGTTTATGGTGTATAAAGAAGATGTGGCACAAACATTTTCTGGCTGCTTTTTACCTTGGAAATAGCAAGATGAAGTCTGATCTCTGGTTTTCTCAAACAACTGGGACGTATGATGAGATTTCTCAAGGGGCTCTTAATATTTTAACTAAAGAAATTAAGGTGTTCAATCTTTGTCAGACATTAAGTAAATGTTTATCACTGAAAGTGTTAAAAGGATCAAAATCTGGGGGGAGCATGGGCTGTTATAGCAGAAATGAGAGAAGACAGAACTAGGGGTGGGAAATCTAATCAGTATCTTAGATGTCTGTATACTAATGCAAGAAGTATGGGGAATAAGCAGGAAGAACTTGAAAGGCTAGTAAATAAACACAATTATGACATAGTTGGCATCATGGAAACTTGGTGCGATAATGCACGACTGGAATATTGTTACAGAAAGGTACAGCTTGGTCAGGAAGGACAGGCAGGGAAAAAAGAGAGGCGGTGTTGCCTTATATATTAAAAATGTATACACTTGGACTGAGGCTGAGATAAATAAGAGACTTGGTGAAAGTCTCTGGGTAAGGATAAAAGGGTCTCCCATCAAACCAGGAAGAAGAGGTGGATGAGGCTTTTTTTAAACAAAATCATCCAAAGAACAAGACCTGGTGGTGATGGGGGACTTCAACTACCTAGATATCTGTTGGGAAAACACAGCAGGGCACAGATTACCCAACAAGTTCTTGGAATGTATTGGAGACAATGTTTTTATTTCGGAAGGTGGAGACTGTTCTAGATTTGATTTTGACAAATGAGGAACTGGCTGAGAATTTGAAAGTGGAAGGCAACTTGGGTGAAAGTGATCACAATTCTAAGGACTGATAGGAGGGAGAACAGCACAATAAAGACAATGGATTTCAAGAAGGCAGACTTTAGGAAGCTCAAGAGTTTAAGAAGTTAAAATCCCATGGGAAGCAAGTCTAAGGGGAAAAACAATTGAAGACAGTTGGCAGTTTTTCAAAGAGACATTATTAAGGGCACAAGAGCAAACTACCCCACTGTGTAGGAAAGACAGAAAGAATGGCAAGAGACCAAAAGATTTTCAACGATCTAAAATGCCAAAAAGAGTCCTACAAAATGAGGAAACTCGGTCAAATTACAAAGGATGAATATAAACAAAACACCACAAATATGTAGGGAGAAAATTAGAAAGGTCAAAGCACAAAATGAAATCAAACTAGCTAGAGACAAAGTGTAACAACATTCTACAAATACGTTAGAAGCAAGAGGAAGACGAAGGACAGAGTAGGCCCGTTATTCAATGAGGGGGGGAAGGCAATAACAGAAAATGTGGAAATAGAGGTGCTTAATGACTTTTGTTTCGGTTTTCACCAAGAAGGTTGGTGGAGATTGGACATCTAACAGTGAATGCCAGTGAAAGTGAGATAGGATCAAAGTCTAAAATAGGGAAAGAACAAGTCAAATATTAGACAAGTTAGATGTCTTCAAATCACCAGGGCCTAATGAAATGCATCCTAAAATACTCAAGGAGCTGACTGAGCTGATATCTGTGCTATTAGCAATTATCTTTGAAAAGTCATGGAAGATGGGAGAAATTCCAGAAGACTGGAAAAGGGCAAATATAGTGACCATCTATAAAAAGGGAAATAAGGACAACTTGGGGAATTACAGACCAGTCAGCTTAATTTATGTACCCAGAAAGATAATGGTGCAAATAATTAAGAAATCAATTTGCAAACACCTAGATAATGAGGTGATAAGTAAAAGTCAGCATGGATTTGTCTAGAACACATCATGTCAAACCAACCTGATGGGGTTTTTTTTGACAGAACAACAAACCTTGTGGAAGGGGGCGTAGGGAGCAGAAGATGTGGTATATCTTGACTTTGGTAAGGCTTTTGATATTGTCTATGAGAAGGTTATGCAAGACAAACTAGAGAAATACAGCCTAGATGGAGCTACTATAAGGTGGGTGCATAACTGGTTCGTAAAGCATTCCCAGAGAGTAGTTATCAGTTGTTCACAGTTATGCTGCAAGGACATGAGTGAGATCCCACTGGGATCGGTTCTTGGTCCAGTTCTGTTCAATATCTTCAATGATCTAGACAATGGCATATAGAGTACACAAAGTCTGCAGACAATACCAAGCTGGGAGCAGTTGCAAGTGCTTTGGAAGATAGGATTTGGACTAATTGGAGAAATGGTTTGAAGCAAATAGGATGATGAAATTCAATACGGACAAATGCAAAGTACTCCACTTAGGACGGAACAATCAGTTGTACACATATAAAATGGGAAATGACTGCCTATGAAGGAGTACTGCGGAAAGGGATCTGGGGGTCATAGTGGATCGCAAGCTAAATATGAGTCAACAGTGTAACACTGTTGCCAAAAAACAAAACAAAACAAAACAAAAACAAAAACATATTCTGGGATGTATTAGCAGGAGTATTGTTAACCAGACACGAGAAGTAATTCTTCTCCAATACTCTGAACTGATTAGGCCTCAACGGGAAGTATTGTGTCCAGTTCTGGGTGCTACATTTCAGGAAAGATGTTGACAAATTGGAGAAAGTCCAGAGAAGAGCAACAAAAATGATTAAAAGGTGTAGAAAACATGACTTATGAGGGATGACTGAAAAAATTGGGTTTGTTTAGTCCAGAGAAGGGAAGACTAAGGGGGAACATGATAACAAGTACATAAAAGGTTGTTACAAGTAGTAGGGAGAAAAATTGTTCTTAACCTCCAAGTATAGGACAAGGAGCAGTGGGCTTCAATTGCAGCAAGGGCGATTTAGGTTGGACATTAGGAAAAAAACTTCCTAACTATCAGAGTGGTTAAGCTCTAGAATAAATTGCATAGGGAGGTTGTAGAATCTCCACCATTGGGGATTTTTAAGAGCAGGCTGGACAAATACCTGTCAGGGATGCTCTAGATCAAGGGTTGGCAACCTTTCAGAAGTGGTGTGCCGAGTCTTCATTTATTCACTCTAATTTAAGGTTTCGCGTGCCAGTAATACGTTTTTTTAGGAAGTCTCTCTACTAGTCTATATATTATATAACTAAACTAGTGTTGTATTGTAAAACAAACAAGGTTTTCAAAATGTTTAAGAAACTTCATTTAAAATTAAATTAAAGTGTTGATCTTACGCCACCGGCCTGCTCAGCCTACTGCTGGTCTGGGGTTCTGGTCACCTAGGCCGGCAGTGGGCTGAGCAGGGCCTGCGGCCGGGACCCCGGCTGGCAAGGGTCCAGCAGCCAGAACCCGAGACCGGCAGCAGGCTGTGCGGGGCCAGCAGCCAGGACCCCAGACCAGCAGCGGACTAAGCAGCTCAGCCCACTGCCACTCAGGGGTTCCATCCGCCGGCTCCTGCCAGCCGGGATCCCGGCTGCTGGACCCACTCAGCCCGCTCCCAGTCTGGGGTCCCGGCCCTGCCCACATACAGTGGGTAACCTACCTTCTCCCTGGTTCTGGCCCATTCTCTTCCTCTCTCTGCACTGAGCTGAGGGTGGGATGCAACGACCACAGGGCTGGGGTGAAGGGCCTGGCCAGGAGCTAGAATGAGGGAGTGGGCTCAGGGTGTGGGCAGGGAAGTTCAGGTGTGGGGCAGCTTACCTGGGATCGGCTCCATTTGATGCGAGGGTGCAAGGTGGGATGTGAGTAGGTGCTGCAGGAGCTCCAGTTGGTGCTCAGGGTGGGGTGGGGAGTGCCAGTGCATGGGGAGGCTGGGATGTGAAGGGGGGATGCAAGAGTCAGGCAGAGGGTGGGGCAATGGGGGGGGCAGGTGTCAGGGATGAAGGGCTGGGGTATGTGTAGGGTGCAGACTAGGGCTGGGGTCATGGGGAGGGTGAAGGAGTCAGAGGGCTGGGTAGTACGGGCTCGGGGAGGACAGCCCTGGGGTGTGTGTGTGGAGGTGGGGGTGCCAGGGCTACAGGACAGAAGGGCGTGTGTGTGTGAGTGAGTGAGAGTGGAGAGTGTGGCGGGGGGGGTCGGGCAGAGGGCTGGGTGACTGGCCTCCTAACCCCTACCTGTCCCCTGACTGCCCCACCCCTTATCCACACCCCTGCACCCAGAAAGACCCCTGGGACTCCCATGCCTATCTAACCACTCCCCGCCCTCTGACAGGACCCCGGGAACTCTGGACCCATACAATCCTTCCCCCGCTCCCTGCCTACCCCAACCCCTCTCCACACCCCTGCCTCCTGATAGCCCCCCCGAACTCCTGACTCATCCAACCCCCCCAGCTCCTTGTCCCCTGATCACTCCCTCCAGAGACTCCCCCACACTCTAACTGCCCCTCCAGAACCCTCCTTGCTCCCTGTCCCGACTGCCCTGACCCCTATCCACCCTAACAGACCCTGGGACTCCCATGCCCCATCCGTCCCATGCTCCCTGACTTCCCCCTTCAGCACAGCGCTCTGAGGGGTGGGGCTGGGCTGCACACATGGTGGCAGGGCTCCGGATGAGCGGGGAGTGTCTCCCTCCCCACGGAGCCAAATGCTGCCCCACGGGAGCGCAGGGGCAGGGCTCCGGGGAAGTGGGGAAGGCAGGGGAGGGGCAGGCAGCTTGCTGCGCTCAGCAGGATGCACCAGCCCGGGAGCGCGGACCCTGCAGCTTGCCGTGTCGGCAGGATTTTTAATAGTATGCGGCATCCCAGCAGGCAGCTGCATGCCATTAAAAATTGTCTCACGTGCCACAGGTTGCCGACCCCTGCTCTAGATAATACTCAGTCCTGCCTTGAGTGCAGGGCACTGGACTAGATGACCTCTTGAGGTCCCTTTCAGTTCTATGATTCTATGAAAAGATGAGGGTTTGGGGTTTTTTGGTTTTGTTTTTTAAAAACAAAAATCCTTTTCATCTCTACTTTGGGCTCATCTACACACAAAATTATACTGAAATAAGGAGTGTGGATTAAAACCAATTTGGTTATTTCTGTGCAAGTATGGACAGATGCTATTTTGGAATGAAAGTAGCTAAATCTATTTTAGTTAAAGTTGGTCAGTTACCAACTTTACCTAAAATCAACTCTAGCTATGTCCAATTTTGAAAAAGAAAATGTTTACACACAGACTTGCACAAAAATAACTAAAATCAGTTTTAATTCATACCTCTTGTTATTTATCATTTGATTACTGTAGCACCTACCTAGTGGCTCTAGTCACAGGCTATGATCCCATTGTGCAACGCACTGTACAAACACAGAACAAAAAGTTGGTCCCTCCCCAAGGGACTTACAGTCTAATTCTGACAAGAAATAAGATACAGACCAGGATGGATAAAGAGTTTTAAATCTGATTTAAATTAAATACAGGGATTTTAAAGCTATTTAAAAGTAAATTTAAAACTGACAGTTGTTAATATCTAAATTTATTATATTAAAAGCATTCAAATAAAATAAAAAATATTGAACAGTACATTTTTTCTGCCTTGTTTTAAAGAAAGTCAGAACACTGAACTGGTAGAAGCCACTGACTAAGCACCTGGAATCAGTTTGCCACAATGCTAAACCAGATTTTCATTTCAGTTTATTCAACTATCTCAGTGCAATGACTAATTCATTCAGAAGTTAAGAAAAACTGAAAAAGCAGGAAAGTTTGTTTTCCTTTTCCAATCTATGAATAAAAACTAGGAGAGGATGGAATATATTAGTTCTAAAATCAGGAAGGACATGGTGACAAAAAACAATCCCTTCAATTCCCTAACAAGTAGTAGTTTATTTAGAATCATAGAATATTAGGGTTGGAAGGGATCTCAAGAGATCATCTAGTTCATCCTCCTGCTCAAAGCAGGACCAATCCCCAAATCCTTAAATGGCCCCCTCAAGGACTGAACTCACAACCCTGGTCTTACTACTGATATAGTGCCACGCGAAAACATGTGCAGAAAATGCTTACAATCAGGACATGTATTCCCATAAATCTAGAACAGTCATACACGTAAAGAGCAAAAGAATAGCCTCTGATCAGCAGTTCTCAAGACAGATCAACAGGAGGCGCATCATGTCTGTGTCAATAAATTAGTTTTTAATGCAAAACATTAATTATTTTTCCTTAAATATCCAGCACGCTTAAAGTAATTTATTTTTTTTTAAATTAAAATATTGGGTTTGTGCATTTAATTGAATTGCCATTGAAGTAGAGCATGACACAAATCACAAATAAAAATATCAACTAACTACATAATTGCTTCAATAAATTAGTACAGCTATAGTTCATCTTCCCGGTTAGCAAAAACGAACAACCAAATCAAGTGTAAAGGCTATGTTTAGTTGCAAATCAACATTACGATGGTACCGACCAATGAGCAACTTTCTTTAGGAAAACTAAGAAGCACAAATGCGAAACTTGATTAAAATTGATGCTTTTAAATCAATGTTCCTGTTTGCTGATTCAAATCATCATTCAAATCAGTTATTTAAAAATCACTGATTTAAATCAATCCACCGATACAGACAGACAGGGGAGCACAAGTAAACTATGAGACAATATTGTTCAGCTTCATAGGCAGTACAAGTCTGAGTGTGGATGCAGTGTGTTACTGGGCTTAACTACCATCATCGGCAAGGCAAGGGAAAGGACCCAAATAATCATGCTCTGAATTTGGTGCGGGGGGGGGGGGAGGGGGGATCTAACCACATCCTGGATAAAAGAGGAGGAGCTAAGCCATAAAAGTAGACTGAGGCTTGGTCTACACCATAGAGTTTGGTCGACATAAGGCAGCTTACATTCCCTGCAGGAAGCCACAGGGGCCAGCCAGGCTCCCGATGGCACAGAGCTCCATGTGGAGCACATACACACACACACCCCCACCCACCCCACCGCACTGTCCTTTTTAAGTCGGTGGGAGCTCTCCTGGTGAGGACACACACTACTGACAGAAGGAGGGCAGTCTGGGCATGAATCATCACAGTAATAAGTTGACCTAACTTGCCTTGAAAGAACAGCTGGAAAGAGACTGTGGAGGAGAAAGGTCTCTCTGATGGAGAGGAGTCCTGAGCCAGGGCCTACATAGGTAAGGAAACTGGAGTCAAAGATAGGAATAGCAAAAAACTCTTGCAGATTGGCATTGAGCCCAGAATTGACAAAAGACCTTTGTTTAGTCCTGAACTCCAGAAGCAAACTGAACTGTTACATAACTCTGCCATAGGGCTGAGTCAAAGAGACCCAGTGCAGGAGTCTGGGTAAGAGACCGGCTGAGAGGGATCACCATGGACGAGAAAGCGGCCAAGTTTCCTGCAACTACTTCTGTGGCAAAAAATTAAGAATTATGCACACAATATTTTAAAATTCTGCAAATGTTATTTGTCAAAACAACACTACATAATCATGCCAGCTTCAATTATTTTGGTAATTTATTTAAAAAAACCTGTCAACAAGCATGTCTGTAACAGACAAAAATTCATGTCCCCTCCCAGCCCAGCCCCTCACACCCCCTTGTGCATCTCAATTCTAGAACACCCCCTCGTGGCTGGATGCAGAATTGCAGGTACTCCTGAGGGAATTCTGTGCCACTGCACAATGCAGAATTTTGCAGAAATTAGTGATGTGTGCGCAGAATTTCCTTTCCCCCGCCCCTCAGAAGTGGACTGCAGAGCTGCTGACATCCACTAGGGGCTGCTGGACCCAGCAGAGCCCAGCTTGCAAATAGAAGACCGTGCCAGAGGGGAGGGCGAGGGAGCTGGAGGGTTCTTGGCAGCTGCAGTCCCCAGCATGCCCTGAAGGAGGTGACAGCGCACAGGAAACTCTGTGCAAGCCCAGGACCAGCATCAGGGGATCCCTGGGCTCTAGAAGGGTAGGATGTGAGAGATCTGTGCTGGGACGGGGGGTCAGGGGAGCCCCAAGCTGGGCTCTGAGGAGGGAGGGGGGAGAGAAACAGGAACTCAGTTTCTTAGGGTTTCTAACTCTCTGCTCCTTGTGTGTGTGCATCTTATTTGTTACAGACATACTTGCCAACAGGTATTTTGAAATAAATTACCAAAATCACTGAAACTGGAATGATTATATAGTGTTGTTATGACGAATAAGATTTGCAGAATTTTAAAATATCGTGTGCATAATTTTTATGGCACAGAATTCCCCCAGGAGTAAGATTTACACCCTGTCTATATTAGAGTAGTTACATCAATGCAAATCCCAAACATAGCTACACTACACGGATTAAGAGCGTGGCTTATGGTGCTGCAATTACCTTGATCCAGTGTAGGATCAAATTATAAACACAAGTGTAAGTCCCATTTTAAAGCTATGTAGTGCATTATAGCTATGCAGGGGTTTGCACTGATTTAACTACACTACTGGAAATCTCTCATATATAGGCAGGACCTAATTTGATAAAAGGATTCATAGCAAGCAGTACAGAACAAACTATTTCCTTGAGACTGACTACATTGCTTCTACAGACTCCCAGCCCCAAACTAATGGTATTCCCTTCCTGCTTACTCAGGAGCTCCTTCACAGCAATGCACAGGCCTATTAGGCCACCCACCAGCTCACAAGTGGAAGTTAAAAAAAAATTGTTAAACATTTTATTTACTATCAACAAACATCAGAGGTTCTCTCAGTCATCCTTAGCTGTATAAGTACAATAAATTTGCTTCAAACTTTCTGAATTGTTGTACCTTTTTAGTAATACTGTTGTATGAACATAGATCTAGTCTGATTTCTTCTTCTGCCTTAGCTCCAACCTACATTACAGCCTGGTCTACACCTAAAACTTGGGTCAACCTAAATACATTGCTCAGAGCTGTGAAAAACTTCACACCCAGTGCATTGTTGTTAGGCCAACCTAACCCCCACTGTAGACACAGCCGGGTTGACGGAACCATCGCAGTAGTGTCTAAGCTATAGTGGCATACCTGCGAGCTTGTTGGAGGTGGTTTAGTTAGGCCAGCAGGAGAGCTCTTCCCCACCAGCAATGGCTAAGCAGGAGCTGTGCAGTTGTAAATGTCATAGTGTAGAGACCCAGCCTTACAAGCAGAAAAAAATTGCCTCTGTAACCTACGCCTAGTGCTAGTTTGGAAAGTACTGCATTACAAAGTTATGGTCAGAATGAATGAAGTGGTCTTTTTCAGGTTCTTAAACATGAAAATAAATTACAAAGCCTCTAGTAATTAAATTCCTTGCCACAAGATTAAAAAAAATTATGATGTATGCAAAGCTTCTACTGACCCAATCAGCTACATTTCATATTCCCACTTAAACATAAGCTACAATTAAATCTAGTTACATTTTAAATCTCATTTCTATTTTGCTTTTAACATCATATTTACATAACTGAAGTTTGTTTAGATGTACTTTTGTTCCTACAAAATTCAGTTTAAATGCTATTTAGTCTCTAATAACTAAGAGGGTGATGCAACTTTAAACTTCTAGTCTAAGCAGTTCTTATTTTGAGAAGTTCCTGATAAATCACAAATAGCTCAGAGTAACCTCTTTCTCTGAAAAAATACTAGTGACCAAAAATTAGAAGAAAGTAATGGGATTTATGCAATGTCAGGTTTTTCACATCTGTATGTTTTGATTAAATTCCATGCTCTTCTATTCATATTATGCAACACTAACTGTAAATAGGGGAAATGAAAAACTTCTTTCCAGAAGTTTATAAAGTAAGCAAAAGGTTAGTGAAAGAATGCTACTGCCACGTCTCAGCCCCCTCCCCCACTCACGTAATGGACATTTTGTCTCCCCAAATTTCTTTCCAAATAGGAAAAAAAAAAAAGAAAAACACCTCTTCAAAATAAACTAGAAAGTCTAAATTTTGTATAGTATGTAATCCTTGCTTGCAACAACTAATACGTGATTCTCATATCTTTTCCACTGACTTGCAAAGAGATCACTCTACAGAGCTCAGCTTAAAAACATTTCTCGAATCTGATGCACAAATAGCCCAAAAGCTTATTACAGTAAGTTTTTCCCCCCTTCTAATTTAAAGAAACTGCTTTAAACTGCCCCAATGCAATTCAGTCTGCTAAAGACTGGAAATCAGGAGCTATAAGGAAACCCCATTTGTGTAACCTCAGGATACAGTATTCTTGTTTAAACAAGTCTATCTAATATGCACTCTGGTGCCATGACAATGGGCACAAGGTAGGAGACGGATAATCCATTGCATAACTGCACTTGACTAGAGAAAGAATCTGATCCCCTTTCAGAAGTAGCAAACACGTGCTTAACCCGATCGATACGCAGAATAATCTGCTGCAAATATGCTTCCTTCACGGAAAGAAGATTCGAGATCAGCGGGAGGACGGAGCTCCTGGAGTGGGTGGGTGACTTCATCTGCCTGGACACCCCCTTCCAGCTGGGCCGGAGGGAGATCTGCAAGCGCGGCTCACGGCCCAGACAAGACCCTCGGAGCAGCTCCGGACCACACAGGTTCTCGAGAGACCCGCGAGCTCTCGCCGCTTTTAACACCCCGCCCCCGTACTCCCGGTACCCGGTGGATCCGGCCCGCAGGTGGAGCAGGCTCCTGACGAGAGCAGGCGCGAGGGATAAGCAGCCCCGGCCCCAAGGGAAGAGACTCCCCAGAAAGGCCACCTCGGCGGGGTCAGGCCGCCAGCGGCTCCTCTCACGCCCCGGGGGCGGGGCAGCAGGTCGGAGAGCGCCTCACCTGAGGGAAGGCGGCTGCTGGCAGCTGCTGGGCCCCGCTCTCCCTGCGCCGAGCCGCGTGTAGACACGCTAGGACCTGCCGTGTGGCGCAGTCAAGAGCCGCTGGGTCTCTTCGGAATCTTTATATCGGCCGGGGCCCGCGACGCTCCGCCCGCGGATGCTGAGGCGGCAACGCCCACAGCTGCTGGCCACGCTGCGTCTACGTGAGCTCGAGCACAGCAGCAGCAGCGCCCTGCGCAAGCGCAGCAGGCTGCGGGACACTAACCCGGCAAACTATGTGGGCGTGGCTTCTTCGGGGGTGTGGCTATGTGCGCAAACAGCATGGGCCCCCGGGCTCGCATGCCCGCACTGGCCCTTCCCCTACGCCACCCTCTCCGCTAGCGCTCCTCGTGGCGGCCCTTGCCCTGGCTCCGCTATCGGTTCTACGGCCAAATCCCTTTCGCGTTTCTGCTCAGCCCAGGTACCTGTAATCCACCCTCAACCACAAGTCCACAACCAGCAGTCCCACAAGAGAAAAATTAAGATTTACCACGGGGACAGGATGAAGAGAAACTGAGGCAGGCTCCCCCTACAAAGTAGACAGAGGCACCCAGTGCTTTCAGTTGTTGGGGCTCAAACAGGTTTTTTTACCTTCATAATTGACAGAGCAAGCCCTGATGTGCTGGCACATATCTGTGGGGGAAGGCTTCACCACTAGAAGTTCCCCAAAAATGGAGGGGGGGGGGCGCACTGCTGCCATAGTCAGGCTCCTCCCCCCTCTGCCTCTTCCCCTGAAGCCCTTCACCACTCACTGCCCTCCCCCCACTTCTAGGGATCATTATTTCTGGCACTCCAAAGGCAGTAAACAAGCATGCCTACACAAGGAGGTGATCTGCACAGCATCCAAGGCATTTGTCCTCCCATGGCTAGTCCTTTTGGGGGAGGCCTCCCACAGCCTCTTATACACACCACCTATGGTACTGGGGCTATGAACTGCAAGCCTGAAGACACCCAGGCTCAGCCCTGGCACAAATTAAGCAAGGGGGAGGTACATACCTACCATGGAAAGATGTGCTCTGGCTTACATCACCAAAAGCGCCTTATATCCAACATGTTGAGTTTAGGGCAAGAGTCAGCAACCTTTCAGAAGTAGTGCGCCCAGTCTTCATTTATTCACTCTAATTTAAGGTCTCGTGTGCCAGTAATACATCTTAATGTTTTTAGAAGGTCTCTGTCTATAATATATAACTAAACTATTGTTTTATGTAAAGTAAATAAGGTTCTTAAAATGTTTTAGAAACTTCATTTAAAATTAAAATGCAGAGCCTCCTGGACTGGTGGCCAGGACCTGGGTAGTGTGAGTGCCACTGAAAATCAGTTTGCATGCCACCTTTGGCACGCATGCCATAGGTTGCCTACCCATGGTTTAGGGTAACTAACTATGAGCTTTATAGAGGACTACGTTGTATGACTATTTGTACAACCCTCGCTCAGTTCTCACAGTCCTGTCCCCCATGCATGCCTCTTTCCCAGCACCAGTGAAATCACTGCAAATAGAATGGGATCAAGCTCACATGGTAATTTAATTTTTTGGCAGGATAAAAGTGTCAAATACCAAATTTTTCAATCAGAAAACCCCCAAAAATGCTTTGACAAAAACCAGACTTTAGATAAAGATAGAAACTAACAAAAAATATAGTAAAAAACATTTTTCATTTTAAAAACAAGTTCTGAGACACTTTTGGCAAGCACTTGTTGGAAGCATTCACTGGGAGTAATTAAATCTTTGGTAGAGGCAGAGTCCTGACAAATACGTTGGAGGCAATAGTCCCAGAGCCTTATAAATATATAGGGATGGGAGGCAGGCAATATACCACAAAGGCAGCGAACAAATGGTTATCAACTTAGCGTAATTAACTGAAACAGTGCAAGCCTGAGGAAAAAAACTGGAGTACCATTGCTAGATACTAGTATGAGCTATTTGTTTCAGGTATCTTCAGATAGCCACACACAGGGCCAGCTTTAGAAAGTGCGGGGCCCAATTCGAACAGTTTCGACGGGGCCCTCGCAGAGATGACTTGCAAAAATAATGTAAAAAGACACATTGGGCTTGTACTCACCGGGCGGTGCTCCAAGTCTTCGGCTGCACTTTGGCGGTGGATCCTTCACTAACTCCAGGTCTTCGGCAGCACTGATGGACCAGCCGCCAAAGTGCCGCTGAAGACCTAGAGCAAGCGAAGGACCCGCCGCCGAAGACCCAGAGCGAGCGAAGGACCCACTGCTGAAGTGCCACCAAAGACCCAGAGTGCCGCCAGGCTGAGTAAAAATTAAAGAGGGGCCTCTATCCAGGGAAGGAATTCTCACTGGGCATGGGGCCCGATTCAGGGGAATTGGTAGAATAGGCCTAAAGCCGGCCCTGGCCACACAAGAACAAACTAGGAGACGCAATAGCTTTGAATCCAGAGTTCTCCCTTCAGAGGTCCACATACTGTAGTCCGGTGTCTTTCATAATGGCGGTAGTTAGCCACAAGCAACTATTGATCATGCCACAATGTTTCCCTCAGATCAGGTATCCTTTATCAGGATGTATAGGTCATCGCTCCTACCTTGCTGATGGCTAATGCCCCAAAGGAGTAGTGAAATTCTTGGAGATGTTGACAGTTAAATATTGAATACAAGTAGTGAGGTTATTTTACTTGTATATTTGGCAGTGGTGCAGCTGCTACTGGAATATTTGTCCAGCTCTAGACAATTCAAGAAGGGTGTTGGTAAATTGGAGAGGATTCAGAGGAGATACAACAATGATTAAAGGATTAGAAGACATCTTGTTCCCAAGAGGACACAGACATTGAACAATCAAGTCAAAATAAAGACTGGCAATAAAATGTAGGAGAGAAATCACTCAAAAATAGAACAGTAAAGTCAAGAAAAAGTTTCATAAGGAAACGGACATCCAAAAGGCTGTCTCATTGCTTTCCCTCATCTTTCTCAGATTTAAGAAACGAAGCAGAGTGTCACCTTTGCTTATGAAATACTCTGAACCACTCATAGGGGTATTATTTAAATACCAGAATATGAGGAATGAAAACTAGGATTACAAATGATTGGGGAGGGGGAGAGAGAGTGGTGTAACCAAGTGCTAAAATAAAGATGAAAATAGGGGGAAGAGAAGAAGAAATATGGCTTAGTTAGTACAACTCCCCACAGGATGTTGGTCCTATTAAAAATAAAAACAGTACTCTAGTTTTGTATGGAGTGGATGTTGAGGTTCACCCTAGAGGAACTTCATACCAGAAGAGTGGACAGGTTAGCCAGATCCATCTGGGACTTTGGTAAATCTCCACATTGTGAAGGGGGAAGGAATTTAGTGATTTTTTTGGTTTTTAGTATATTTGAGGTTTGAGGGATTCAGGGGGAAAAATAAAGGGGAAGGGACTGGGGAAACTAAAAAAATAATTGTGTTCTGGACCCAAGGTTAAAGGAGTCAGAAAGCAGTATAACGAAGTATAGAAAATCAGGCACTGACAATCTCTGTAATGAATTAACTTGATGTGGGAGTCCAGGAGATTTCAGTCCAGAAGACAGATTACTCCTTTTCAATACCCCACAAAGTATATACAATAGTTGTTACAATTTTCATCTCTAGAATTTAGCTTAAAACAGCTTTGCTGTGCTGATTTTCTATCTCCTTGTCAGATCCTGCACCAGTTTTACTTATTAGAAACTGTTAAGACACCTAGAACAAGAAGAAAATTAATCACCACACTTCTGTATGACCAGAAAAGAGTTTAAGATAGAGAAAATTATGCAATTGTTTAAGGAAAACAATGCTGACCAGATTTTAAAAGGACTTCATGGGATGCCTTCAAAGCCATGATTAGGGACAGTTTAACAAAGACTAAATTAGAAAAAGAAAAATCAAACATTGCTCAGTGAGGCTGAAAAAAATTAAAATTGCTTTAGAAAAGTTGGTCTCAGAAAATACATAAAAAAATTAAGAGAACAGAAGCAAGTTAGACTTACAAACAGAAAAATCTCAACAGGCAATTATATTCTAAACCAGGAGTTCTTAAACTTCATTGCACCGCAAACCCCTTCTGACAACAAAAATTACTACAGGGCCCCAGGAGTGAGGGCCAAAACTGAAGGCCACGGGATTCAGCCCCAGATAGGGCCTGTAATCTTAGCCCCAGCACCGAGGCCTGAAGCCCTTGGGCTTGGGACCTGGGCCCCAGCAATTCTGAGTCAGCCCTGTTGACCCCATTAAAATGGTGGAATTTTTTTGAGTTTACTGGAAGAGGGTCATCCATCACTATCAAACCTGGTAGTATTCAAAAAAGTTCTCAACTAAGGAAAGGAGAAACCCCTTCAGTCAAAATTAAATTCAAAATTATATTAAAATAAGCAAAACAAGAGGAGAAAAGCTTAATATCATGAAAAGGTTTTTTTTATAGGACAATAAAAACTTTACGTATTTAAATGTAAGGAAAACAAAAGTTTGGACTTAAATAGGAGATAAAGACTAACAGAAATGATCTACTGGCAAGACAGAAGGGAAAGAAGAGGAGAAAGGGATGAAGAGTAGAAAATCAATAATGTGTGATCAGTTCCAAAGTTGAAGAAAATGATTGGTATGTCTAGCCAATAAGAACCTAAGAATGGCCATATTGGGTCAGACCAATGGTCCATCTTCTGACTGTGGCCAATGACAGGTGTTTCTCTAGGAATGAACAAAATAGGTAATCAAAGTGATCCATCCCATCATCCACTTCCAGCTTCTGGCAAACAGGTAGGAACACTCAGAGCATCCCTGATTTTGCATCCTTATCCAACCTGGCTAATAGCCATTGATGGACCTACAGCTTTAGGGAGTTCTGTAGGCCAATTGATAATTGTTTATATACTAAGTTTCCCTCTGCTTAAGTTCAATAACAATTTTTTATAAGATTTCTTATAAAAAGAATGGATTAATAAAAAAGAAAAACAGGCCCTTAGTGATTGAGCTCCTTGAGCCTATAGATACTTACATGCAGAACAAACATTGATAAATGTCTCTTCAGTGTGGCAGACAAAGGTACAACAAGATCCAGTGGCTGGAAATTGAAGCTAGACAAAGTCAGATTGGAAATAAGACAAGTTTTTAACAGTCGGGATAATTAACAATTAGAACAAAATGCCAGTGTTTGCGCCAGATTCTGCATCACTGGCTATTTTAAAATCAAGTTCAGTGTTTTTCCTCTAGTTCAAACAAATTAATTCAGGGAAGTCCTATGGTCTGTGTTAGTGCAGGCAGGCAGACTAGATGATTACAGTGGTCCCTCTGGCTTAGTGGCCTTATAATGTTAGGACAGCATGAGAGCAGGTCACTGGAGAGGGTCACGCAGTGCATATCTAAAAGATTTTCCCTAGGCCTAAATAAGTATCTAAGCGACAATTATTCCTATTATTAAGGTCTGAATACCACTATATTGAGTTGTATACCACTTTACAGAGAGTCATTCACATAGCCTAAAACCACAATTGGTATTTAAAAAAACAAGAAAACCGTTCAGAATTTAGTAATTTCTAGCCCCTGGAAAAATGTCTGCTTACACACAATGAGTTAAGACTCTGCCTTCCAGCCGTGTGGGTAGTAGTCAGCACAGTGATGGGAAGTCGTCTTGTTTTTAGTGGGACCCATTTCTTAAAAATAAGCCTTCTCACTTTTCTGTCTAGGTAGCTTTCTAGCTAAAGAATTCCTACTGCTAGCAGGAAACGTTGGAATGATACACATGCATCTATCTGAAGATCAGTTCAAACATCATTATCCAAATAGTTCATAATATCTGAGATGACTCCAGCCTCTATTGATTGCTTGTTTGAAAACTATACTGAAGGCACTGAAATTCTTACCAAGAATTAAAAAGAAAAGGCCCAATCTTTCCCCACCTTTACAGATCTTAGTGGATTTCTTCTTCATTATTGTTACAGTCAGATATCAGAGACTGTGCTGTAGGTACAGATTATCAAACAGTGATATGTCATTGGCAGATATGGGCTGGTTCAGAACTTTCCCCAAAATTCAAAGTGTTTTATACCAGATTTTCTATTAGCCTCCAGATAGATCCTGTGAGCAGCTTTTATCACCGGGGGCCCCAGATCTCAACTGTGATTTCCAACTATCATGGAACCTTCTTATTCTAGGACTCTGTTCCTGTCCCTCTTAGAGAGGCATCACTTTAAAAAAATTTTCTTCTTGTTTGGATAGCATTAGAGGAACAGAATCACTTAGCACGTGAGCTAGTAGTTTCTTCTGCTTTCATGGCTCCAGCACTGCCACTATTGGCAGCCACTAAAGCTGTATTTACAGCAAAATAATATTGGTTTAGACCACATAATTGCTTCAAGTTGGACTCTTACTTTAGGCAGGCACTCGTCCAGTGTATCAACGGCTGTCTGAGGCAGAAAAAAGGAGTAGCCAGATCCAGGTACATCTTGAATGGAGCAATTATTATTGTAGCTCTTGGTAAAGAGGTGTCCCCAAAAAGTATCATTGCTGGAACCCCTGCTTGTAAAGACCAAATAAAGAATATGCATGGAGCTGTAACTACACTTTCCCTTTGTGTTAGGGCCCATCCAGAGCAAGGCTGGGGCATAGTGGCCTCACTATTTTTGTGTTGTGCCCATAGGTAGCTAATCACTTGAGAAACTGTCAGTCTAGTCAGCCTTTTATATAGACATCTGTCTGTTAGGAACTGGACAAAGCTTCACTCTCCTGCCGAAAACTAAACCTGACTTCCAATGAGCGGCTGATCAAACATCTGCTTGCAGCGACTTCTGACCACAATGAGGCTGAGCCAAATTTGAACTGGTTAGCTAAAGTTTAGATTCCATGTCATACTGTGTTATTTTTGTGCTATTCTGTAAGCCAGATTCAGTAACTTTTCTTGTTATGGGTGGTCAGCTTCCTCAGGAAGGGCTCTAGTTTCGTATCATTGACTGTAATACGTTTGAGATTTTTTGCATAGAGATGGGAAGCTTCAACCCCTGACCCAATTAAAATATTCAAAATAATCTGTGTCATGACATATAAAGAAAGAACATGAGACTTCAGCCATCATTGAAATCAAGATCCTGGCCAATTCAAGCATTCCTTGCCTCATGAGAGAAGGAGGATGCTTAGGTACCCAAGAGTTAGGCAGCTTAGAAAGTATTAGAGAAAGAATCCCTGCACATGCAGTAGAAGCAGCTGATTGAGTTAGGCTGGTCCAAAGTCTGCATGCAGGGCTGGCTTTAGGAAGTGTGAACAGTTTCCACAGGGCCCCGACAGGGATGACTAAAAAAAAAACAAAAAACCATGTGGCGCTTGTACTCACCAGGCGGCAGTCTGAGTCTTCAGCAGCGGGTCCTTCGCTTGCTCCAGGTCTTCGGTGGCACTGAAGGACCCACCGCCAAAGTGCCACCGAAGACCTGGAGCACTGCTGGGTGAGTAAAAATTAAAAAGGTGCCTCTAGCCAGGGAAGAGATTCTTGGCCACTTGCCCCCCACTCTGGGCGGCCCTGCCACTGGGCGCAGGGCTCGATTCCGGGGAATTGGCCTAAAGACAGCCCTGATTGCATGGATATAATTGAGCAGAACTCAGCTCACTACTGTCTGTCAGCCAATCACATTGTTAGCAGTAGAAGAAAAGCTTGGTCATTTTTATGTTGAATTTTATCTATAAAGAAAATTTGTCTTTTTTGTCCAGATCCTGACAGACAGGTGTTTATATAAAAAGTTAATTGGACTGGCAGTCTCAGTGACTAGCTGATTATGGATACCTCATGAAAATAGTAAGGCCACAATACCTCACTCTTGTTCTGGAGGGGCTCTTCCTAGTAGAGAAAGTGTTCTATCAAGAGGTTTCACTATGTTAGTTTCTAGAACAAACTTATCAAGTTGATTGCTAGATTATATATTTAAAGCAAATAATCACTGCAGTTATTTCATAAAGGTCACTAGTTAAGTTCTGTTATTTTGTCTATATAAAGCAACATGCCAAGTTACCAGTACAACCATTAATAGAAACCAAAGGATTTGTAAGAGAGAGAACCACTCTTTCTCCCCCATCTCCACTAGTACATAGAAGATTAGGGTTGGAAGAAACCTCATGATGTCATCTAGTCCAACCCCCTGCTCAAAACAGGACCAACCCCAACTAAGTCATCTCAGACGGGGCTTTGTCAAGTGAGGTCTTAAACTCTACAGATGGAGATTCCACCACCTCCCTAGGTAACCCATTCCAGTGCTTCACCACCCTCCTAGCTGAAATATTATTTCCTAATAGCCAACCTAGACCTCCCCCACTGCAACTTGAAACCATTGCTTCTTGTTCTGTCATCTGTCACCACTGAGAATAGCTTTGCTCCATCTTCTTTGGAACTCCACTTCAAGTAGTTGAAGGCTGCTATCAAATCCCCCCTCACTCTTCTCTTCTGCAGACTAAACAAGCCCAGTTCCCTCAGCCTCTCCTTGTAAGTCATGTGTCCCAACCCCCTAATCATTTTCATTGCCCTCCACTGGATTCGCTACAATTTGTCAACATCCTTTCTGTAGTGCGGGGCCCAAAACTGGACACAACACTCCAGATGTTGCCTCACCAGTGCTGAATAGAGTGGAATAATCAGTTCGCCCAATAGGTACTGCACAGACAATTGCTTCCTCAATTATATCCAGATAGTCTAGGGGTAGGTGATCTATGATTTCTTTGGCTTGCCAGTCTGTGATGAATCATTCATACATAAGCATTTTTCACAACTTAATGTTGGAAAGCTTTTGAAACATATGATCTTATCCTAACAGCAACATCCACATGGGAAAACTAATCATATCCTTGATTATCACAAACACCACAATGTTTCACACAACATTGCCATTAAACAAGAGACTACATAGGGTTCTCAGATATTTCTTACCCCAGTATTTTCATCATATTGAGTCATCCAGTGAAGCAGCCTAATATGCAAATATCCCCTCCTCCGCAATGCAATCAACAGCCTCCTCTTAGCAGCAGGGCCTATACTGCTTTTATAATTCATCAGTTAATCAACAGCCAACTAGTCACCTACAGAAAGCAATGTCTCAGACATTTTAAACATTCTCTTTCCTCTCTGTTAAATCAATTTTAGAAGATACAGACCCAAGAAGCTTGTTCTCTTGCTTTCAATAGTTCAGCTGAATGAGACTAATCACAGGATAAAAAAAAATCATGTGTCCAGATATTTTGGCTCAGACTTAGTAATCAGGTCCTGTGCTACAAAGGTCCTTAGGCACCTAAACTCAAGATTTAGGCACAGAACTTCCCACCAAACACTGTTGACATCTAAACTTGCTCATTGTCTACATTTTCAGGATAAAAATTTGCTCAGTGCCCCAGTTTCTGCCTCTGGGCAGATGCACTGTTATGCCTTTTAGCATATGGATGCCTATCTCCCAGAACAATCCACAAACTAGGGGAAGATGAGTGGTCACTCACCTATCTCACATGCAAGGTCTGCTCTGGTAGGTGGGGTAAAAGGCCACTAACTCTGGGCACTAAAGAGCAAATAGAACCCACCTTATAGCACAGTGGTAGAACACTCACTTGGGAGGTGAGACCCTAGTTCAATTCCTCCTTTTCTGCCTAATGGGGAGAAAGAAGTTGAACAGGCATTTCCCATCTCTCAGGGGAGTGCTCTAACCACAGAGATAGTCTGGAATGGTGGTTCTCTCTTGGTGATTTTCTTCCACTGTGGATCCTCAGCAACTGACACTTGGGTGGTCAGAGCCAGAAAACAAATAGGGCTAAGCACAAGAATGACTAATAGTATAAACATCAAACAACCAGCAAGTTGCTGCTGCTGGGCTTAAGAACATGCCTGCCGGTTCCCCTCAGCCAATCACGCAGTTTAGTCAATCAGGTGGTTCTGCTGTAGCTCACCTAGGCTCATTAGTTTGCCAGGAGACTCAGCTAGCTAGTCCCAGGGTCACCTGCAGGTCTTTATTCCTGAGAGGATAAATAATAAGCAATTTAATCAGGGACATTGGGCCCTGGGTCTCCTGACACCCAGGTGGGTACTTTAATCATCAGGTTACAGAGTCATTCTCCCTTTCTCTTGCTTAGCCCAATGACTATATAAGTATTTATCCACAGTGAAACAGTCAGTGGTCTAGAAAAAAAGATCAAGAGACTGACCCTATAGCCTGGTGGTGAGGGCACCTACATAGGAGATCCAGTACCCCTGTTTGAATTACTCTTTCAGTATTTATAAGGGATACAAAGAGATTGAAGGAGTCCTCCAGATCAGACCATCCCATAATTCAGTAGTTAGCACATCCTCCTGATAGTTCAAATCCTTCCTCCCCACCAGTCAGGGGATCAGAATATAGGGAAATTGAATTTTGCTACATCCCAGATGAGTGCTCAATTTATTGGACTCACAAGAGCTAGCTGATGGCACCACTGCCATCACTTCCTCATCCAGCTGTTTTGTGTGGGCTAAGGTAGTACCTAATTCTTTCCTGTAAGGAAGAGCATACACAAAGGAGGGCAAGCAGGGTGCCCCCTCACAATAATAATTATGGGCCCAGAACTTCTCTGGCCCTGGGGCTGCAGAGGCAGAGAAGATTGAGCTCTTGGCCAGGGCCAGGGCCAGGGCCAGGAGTGAAGATTGAGCTGGGGCTGGGCTGGGCTGGGCTGGGCTGGGGCTGGGGCTGGGGCCAGGCAGAGGGGGGGGAAGTTTGAGCTCTGACCAGAGTCACTGGAAAAGGGGGGGCAGCAAGCTTCTGAGCCCCCCTAAGAGGGGTCAGATTTAAATTCCTGCACATGCCCCTGCCTATAAGAAATGACTTAGGCACTTCAGCCACCTGAGTACAGGAGATGGGTTCCTATTTGTGGATTGCTAAATAGAAATAGGCACATCTCTGCAGCCATGATTTAGGCACCTATCTCTCAGAGAGGTGTGGGGTTTAGATCACATCAGTATCTTCCCTTGGCTTGTGTAGGCAGCTCCCTGCCTACTGCACTGATTTTTATAGATTGCATTCTAAGGTGCCTACACCATCCCATTCAATTCATAGAAGCCTAGGTGGCTAAATCAGGCTTTGTGGCTTGCAGTATTGTTTCTGTAATTTTCTAGGCACCTAAAAGTCAGGTGCTGAGTCTGTGATGCTGAGTGTTGCAACACCTAAGTCCCTTTATGTATCCAGGCCTGAATGACTTGCATCCCAGCTACTGAGAGATCACCTATGTTCATACACACTGCTTACAACCTGCTGGTTTGCTCTTTCTGTTAATCCCTGGAGCAGCAGCAAGGTATTCTCAGAGGAAAGTCTAAACCTCTGGAACTCGCTTCCTCTGGAGGCTTGCCAAAGCTCAGATATAGCAAGCTTCAGAAATCTGTGTGAAATATATTTGTTTAGACAAGCCTTTCCTTAGCTGATCGGATTACCACTAGCACATGGAATGAGGCGTTTAATGTAATACATAGGTTAGGCAGGCCAGTCATCAAGTTAGAAACTGGACAGTCCTCTTTTTGGGTGGTTTCTCCCCTATTCGGCATTGAGAGAAAACTGGACATGGATATGTATGGTATTGGATGGGGGATGTCATTTTGAAGAGTGTGCCACTTTGGGGGAAGTGACCTCGCATATACCATGTGTGTTAGGTCACACTGGCAGGGTGAGTCATCCTGACAGGGCAAGCCCAGGTCAGTCCCTAAAGTACTGGAATGTCTGGTATTCTGGGAATGCATGAGTGGCCACCTTAATGTAGGTGCAGCCCCTCAGCTGGTATAAGTTGTCATAGTGCCATCATTGCAGCTATCTATAACAGTTTATACCAGCTGAGATCTGCCCCATAACATTTACAAACAATAAAGCATCCACATGCCAAAGCTATTGCCACCATTTTTCATTTTAAATGAATTATATGATGAGAATGGCTGCATGATTTTGAAAACTAGCTACCTGGCTATTGTGGTGCAGAAAATAATTTTCCAGGCTATGCAAATTTCATATCTCAGTGCAGACATGGTAATATATATATATATATATATATATATATATATATATTAACAGCAGGATGGACATTTTCCTTACAGATTATACTTCAGTCCTTTATCTTATTAAGGAAAGATTTGTTTTCTCAATTAATCCAATTTGCCTAGTGGATTGATATGTTGAAGGTTTTCTCTGTTTCAGAAAGCACACAAGTAACAACAGTCAAGCATAATTAAATGTAACATAATTGTACATCACTCTAGTAACAAGTGTGCTGTTTTCCCTAAGTATCTCATTTGTTGTTTTTATGACCTATGCTCTCTAATTAAATGTCTGGAATCCCTTACTATAGTATCTTAATTACTGAAAAATTAAATAAGTGTCTGTCAATATTCTTTGTCAATCACATTTATTATTATACAGTTATAAAGATATTCTTCATACTTAATGGAGATCTCAACCCAGAACTGATGTTTTCCACTACTGGAGAAGAATCCCTTTGCTGGTTCAGTTATAAATGCATGAAAAAGATTCTCTTTAATTATATTGACATCTTACTTGACAAACTTCACTTTCTAATCATAGTTGTGCGCTTGCAATTTCAAACATAGACTTGAGTGCTTTGAAACTATACAGACCTGTTAATCTCCTTGTCCCCTCCCCACACAGAGACAGTGGGCATAAGGTGATATCTTTTGTTGGATCAATTTCTGTTGGTAAGAGAGACACATTTTCCAGCTTCCACAGAGCTCTTCTTCAGGTCTAGGAAATGTGCTGACAGTGTTACAGCTAAATACAAGATGGAACAGATTGTTTAGCAGAGGTAGTTAAACACATATTTCAAGGGACCACTTCTCCTTGAACTGTCCCTTGAAATATGTAAGTACTTATCTTAAAGTAAACAATCTGTTTCATCTTGTAATTAGCTGTGACACTCTGAGTACATTTCCCAGACCTGAAATGGAGCTTTGGAGCCTCCAAAGCTTCTCTCTCTCTAGCAGAAGTTGGAGAAAAGACATTACTTCACCCACCTTGTCTCTAATATCCTGGGACCAACACTGCAAGCCACATGTATATTGATATTTACACATTTGTCTTTATTAAGGGCATAGGGAGGATTCAGATCCTTAATCTTACTTGTTAAAATAGTTTTCTCACATTTCAGACACTAAACTGGAGAAAACTTAAAAAATTCCTGCTGGGTTCTATAAAAATAGATGAAAACACAGCACTACCATTGCTGTTGCCTGTTACATCTTTGTTTTGGGGGAATCTAGCGACTTGGTTCTCTGATTTAATGACTTGTTTGTAGAAAATCAATAATTCACTACAAGAAAGCACCACTAATGCACAGTTAAGAAAAATAAGAGCAAATATACAGTGAACTGTCAGACACAGATTCCACAGTGAGAGAGGCTTCTGAAGCAGTCTTGTGGAACTACATTTCCCAGAGCTCCCTGTGGGGAAAGGCATTCTGAAAAACATAGTGCAGATTAATAGACAAGCTGCGTTTCCTTTAACATCCTGCGCGTCAGCGTGTGACTTTTACAAAGCGCTTCCTGCTGTCCGAGGTAGCATTCCTCCTGGACTGACTACAGTAAGTACCAGAAATGTATGGACTTGAATTGATTAACACTCACCTACTCAGGGGCATACACCATAAACAGGATTGACAGGGTGGCCAACCTGAATATGCATAAGCCCTGAGAGCTCCTGAATTCATTATTGCTAAATACAAACCATGCGTCTTGTGGCTTCAAGGTATTAAGGAGTTAGTCTCCTCATCTCCCGATTTTGCATTTTATTATAGTAAGAAAGAGTTATTGCCCTCTGCAGTCAGATTCGGAACCCTCTCCAAGCTGCCCATTCTAGAGCAAAGTACAGAGTTGTCTATTAACTCCTACACTGATCTGCACTTAAACTTTATGCTGTGTTTGGGATTTTCACAGACTAAGGGCTTGGCTACACTCGAAACTTCAAAGCGCTGCCGTGGGAGCGCTGCCGTGAAGTGTGCCTTGGCTACACTGGCGCTTTACAGCACTGCAACTTTCTCGCTCAGGGGTGTGGAAAAAACAAAGCACCAGTGTAAACAGTGCAGCACTGCAAGCTAACCCCTATGAGGAGGTGGAGTACATGCAGCGCTGAGCTCTCTCCCAGCGCTGGCGCCGTGACCACAGCGCTTTGAAGTTTCAAGTGTAGCCAAGCCCACATGTGGTCGCAGCGCCAGCGCTGGGAGAGAGATCTCCCAGCGCCGCACGTACTCCACCTTCCCGGGGGATTAGCTTACAGCGCTGGGAGCTGTGCTTCCAGCGCTGCAGCACTGTTTACACTGGCGCTTTACAGCGCTGTATCTTGCAGCGCTCAGGGGGGTGTTTTTTTCACACGCCTGAGCGAGAAAGTTGCAGTGCTGTAAAGCGCCAGTGTAGCCAAGGCCTAGATCAGAGGTGGGCAAACAGCCTGCAGGCCACAGCCCCTCCCCTGCTGTCCCCCCTCCCCTGCAGCCTCAGCTCACTGTGCTGCTAGTGCTCTGGGCGGCAGGGCTGCGAGTTCCTGCCAGGCAGCGTGGTTGCGAGAGCCACGGGTGGTCTAGCTCCAGTGCTCTAGACTGCACAGTAGCGTGGCTGGCTCCGGCTGGGCAGCACGGCTGCCAGTCCTGGACCTCTGAATGGCGTGGGGAGAGCAGGGATTGGGTAAGGGGCAGAGGGTCCCTGGGGGCAGTCAGGGGACAGGGAATGGGGGGTTGGATAGGTTTGAGGGGCCTGTCAGGGTGTGGGTAGGGGTCAGGGCAGATAGGGAGCCAGCGGGATTGGATAGGGGGTGGGGTCCAGGGGGGCGGTCAGGGGACAAGGAGCAGGGGGATTGGATAGCTTAGGGGTTCTGAGGGGGGCAGTCAGGGGACAGGAAGTGGGAGGGGGCAGATAGGGGGCAGGGGCCAGGCTGTTTGGGGAGGCACAGCCTTCCCTACCTGGCCCTCCATACAGTTTTGGAACCCCAATGTGGCCGTCAGGCCAAAAAGTTTGCCCACCCATGGACTGGACTATCAAAATGTTCCATTTCATAGAATCCTGCAAGTAATGATACCATGTATAGAGCTCACAATGCTTCCAAATTATTTTTTTTTAAAGTATGGGAGTTATTTTCCATTTAAAAAAATTTGCTAGTACTTAACAAAAGTTATTATATAAAGGCTTGAAGGAAGGGCCTTAAAAAAGATGGCCAAAATTCAACCTTGCTGTGACTCCACTGAAGTCAATGATGGTATCCCAGGAATGAAAATTGCCTGGTACGTTGATGAACATACATCTGAGGTGGAATCAGGAGAAGACAGTGCTGCTCCACAGCATCCAAAACAGGAAAAGGAATAAAACAGGAATTCCTTGCTGGTTCCCAGGATCAATCCAAATTTTGGCCCACATCTCAGACTACAATCAGTTCATCCAGTATTACACCAGAAAAAAAAATGAATCCCAGTTGATTTGGGAGTAGTAGGGATGGAGAAACAAAATCAAAGATTGGTTCCTGCTAGAGCCACATAATTTTTAACCCGACACCTCAGATCCCTTTCAGATCTGATCATTGGGACAATTAAACTCTTTCAATAATTTCATGTCATTAATCATGTACTCGGTTTTGCAATATTTTTATACGTTCCACAGAAAGTGGACATAGTGTCAGAAACATAGTACTCTCCATAATGGCTAGTGTAAAATTACATGGAGTAGCCACAGAATCTTCTTTTCCATTGATTACATTTCTCCACCTGTAAAATGAGGGTGGGGTGCTGCAACAATTTTTATAGTGGGGGTTCTGAGAGCCATTGAACCAAACTATAAACCCTGTATATAATGGTAATCACTTCAAGCCAGGGGGTACGGCAGCTCCCCTAGTTCCAGCACCTAGGAATGAGGCTAGTGGTACTTAACTTTTGTAGAATGCTTTGAGAAATATGGTTAGGAAATGCTATATAAAAGCCAAATATTAATACTTAATTAAGAATCACTGTTCATCAATTCTTCAGAAAAGATACTATAGATAACATTTCTCTCAACTCCAGAATGTTAGGAAGACAACTACGCAGAAGTCAAAGTGAGTTATGTAATTGCGTCAGCTAAAAGTGTGGCAAGTTTCTTTGGTACAAAATCATCAACTACCTAGCGAGACTGATGCAGCTGCAACTGCTGTCTTCCTTCTAACGTGGGGAGTTCTCTTCTGCATCTGATATTTTGTCTTTAATTCTTCACTGTCATTATTGCATTCCCAATAGATTTTCTGGTTGCTGCATTAGGATGTTCAGTTTGATGAGCTGGAATAGCTTTCTTTAGAAAACAGACAACATAGTAATTAACTTTATTATCCTTAATCACACACATTAGGACAGCAAAATTTAATCTTTGTTTACAGCAATTTCTGCAAGACTTTCTTGACCGACACAAACTCTCTCTCTCTATATATATATATGTATGTGTGTGCACACACACATACACAGCTACGTTGGAACTGTCTTTGAAAAGTGTATAAAACTGAGTTAGGATAATGAAGTTCCTGGGGTATGGACAAAGCCCAAGGCCAAACTGAACAATATTTTAGGAAGTGTGCCTTCAGTATCCTATGAATTCTGTAGAAGAAAGAGATATTTGTTTTTTACATTGGAACATTGTTCCTTTTTAAACCCATTCGTAGAATTCATTACACTGCATGCTATGCTTTTGTTTTGGTCAGAGGCAGCTTCTCTCAGGTTCTGGTGAGAGCTATGATTTATCAAGGTGTATACAGAACTCCCTCTCTGTGGTGCAGGTTACACTCTACCTATGTTAGAAAAATGCGGTAAGTTCGTATCTTATTTGTGTTACAGAGTGGGAAGACCAGGGCTTGGTTCTCGTGTATCCAGTGTTCCATATGTGTTCTTGCTAAAATTCTACATCTGTGGCTAATCCTATAGTCCAGTGATAACACAGTGCACTGCACTGTCTACACAAGAGGTGTCAAAAGGCCCAGTCCCTTCTAATAGTGCTGAAAACTGCTGAAGTCAGGTAAAGAAGTCAATCCCTATTGTAGGAAAGCATGTTAGCAGTGAAGTTTCTCAAATATTCCTTGAACTTGATCAACAGTTCAACAACTGTTTTCAGCACCACTTCAAACAGTTTGAGGGAAGCAATTTCTGTCATCCATTATCAACTACGATTCATTTCCCTAGTGTAGACACAGTCCAACATGGAGTGTCTTTTTTTTCAAGAGTTGAGCTTCATCTTTACCTCTTGAATCTGCAGGGAAAGGAGAGCCTCATATTTCTCAGTGATCCAGTCATCCAAATTAGGAGCTGTGTTGACTTGAGTAGACATATCCAGTCTTCCTTGTTTGTAAAGACAGTCAAACATCACTGAGAGCCTTCAAAAGTGAGGAAATACAATACAAATGAGGAGTAAGATTGTCAGGGCGCCGAGCACCTTTGTGAGGTGGAAAGACAGCTGTTCTATTTCTTCACAGAAATGATTGTGTTTATAGAATAGAGGACATATGTTTGGGGTCTGGGTTATAGTGTGTTTGAAAATAATGTCCAACATTCAAGGCTGCTTGTGAGGTGTTAGTGAGTGCATAATTGTTCTGCCTCCACCTATACAGTCATTACCCACCAACAACTAGCATCTTGCTCTACAAAGCTTTGGAAATATCTGGATATGAACAGGGGTGGCCTGTCCATATAGACAAACTAGGCGGTTGCCTAGGGTGCCAAGTTAAATGGGGCACCAAATTCAAGGAAAAAAAATAAAATGAAAAAGATAAAAAAAAATACAAATAAAATAACGGAGATATCATTATTTCTATTCCCGAGCATGTTCAGAGGGAATATGAATTATAATTCATTTCTCTATATTTCTGAGAATGTATTAATATGTCAAATATTTTATTTACTGCAAAAATAAATAATATTTTAGCAATTTTTTTCAATTTGCGACATAGGTTCAAGATGACCCACTGCGCAATTTTGATAAGCAATAACTCAGCCACAATGAAACACATCTGCCAGTGGCAAGAGCTGCAAAGCTAGTGACACCTAACTGGAATGTACATCAAGGTCGCATAGCCAGAAATTCATGTAGAGCAGAGATATTGTGAGTTGATACATGTCAAATGGTCATTTTAACACACGTCGCAGGTAGATAGTTAAGAATTGAGTGAATACTGCGGAAAATTATATTTCTTGGTGCCAAAGAATAAAGAATAACGTCTTTCAGCATTATAAATCCAAAATGTGAGTACCTTTAAGTGTTATTAAACCTTAGCATTATTATTGGTCTGTATAGTTATGAACTTTTTTCTTTGTTATAACTGGTTCACATGAATAAATAGGGTCCATAAGAGAAAAGTAACAGTGTTAACGCTTAATAGACTACTAAAGTGATGACATCACACCCCAAGCGGGTAACAGTGAGGAAGAGGATTACTTTCCAAACAACCGGTGTTGGGTTATAATGTCGAAAAAGGTCATTTTGTTTCCATGTAAACTCTGTAACTAACTGTTCTAATAGGTAAGTGAGTGTATGTTACTAACCATTGAACCTTTAAGCAGTGAAAAGATGTGTTGGGATGGCTGCAATGTGGTTTAAATCACCAGCCATGTGGTGTGTCAGCCATCCTTAACGCTGTAATGCTTGCAGTTGAGAGCACAGTACATAACAATATTCAAATACCCCTGGCAGAAAGAGGGGGAAAAAAAACAGTTCACAGCAGTCAGATGAAGGAATTTTACTTGGGAGAGGAGGTTAGCTCACATCTGCATGGAAGCAGTTTGGAACATCAAGATCAGTGGTTCTCAAACTTTTGTACTGGTGACTCATTTCACATAAAAAGCCTCTGAGAATGATCCCCCCCCTTATAAATTAAAAACACTTTAAAATATATTTAACACCATTAGAAATGCTGGAGGCAAAGCGGAGTTTGGGGTGGAGGCTGACAGCTCATGACCCACCATGTAATAACCTCACAACCCCCTGAGGGGTCCTGACCACCAGTTTGAGAGCCCCTGATCAAGATGAAGGTATATTACTTCAAGATGTGGGTAGCTCACTCCACAAAAAAGCAGTTTGGAAACTCAAGGTGATGGAAACTTCTATATGAAGGCAGCTCACAGAATCAGACTCATATGGAAGTGGAGCAAATTTATTCAGCTTCAGAGAGACGTGCAGAAATTGAAGTAAATCAAGTAGAAGGAAGAAAGGATGAGGAAGTTACAAACAAGTTACAGTATGAGGACCCAGCTTCACTGCTCAGATGTGATGACAGTGTGTGGCAAATTCTCATGGAACATGGACCTGAACAAGTTCATGAATTTCCCTTCCCTAAGGATAGAAATAAAAGAAAATTCTCTGCTCAGCATTACAAGAGGAAACTCATTAATGGGGAAGAAATTTGTCGGAACTGGTTACAATATTCAGTGTCGAAGGACCCTGTGTTTTACTTTTGCTGCAAGTTGTTTAGAAATCAAGCAATTGGTACACCACTTATTGAAAATGGTTCGAAAGACTGGAAAAACACATCTTCAATTCTCTCTTCACATGAAAGAAGTAAGAACATTTGGAATGTTTTCAAAATTGGAAAGAACTTGAATTACGTGGCTACGGTAGAAATGAAAAATTATACACTCCAGGTAATGGAAACTTTTAAAAATTTGTTGAATACCTAGCTTTGTTTAATCCAGTCATGAAGGAGCATCTACAATGTAAAATAACTGATCATGAAAGACAGGTTTATTAGTTAGGAAAAAATATGCAGAATGAGCTGATTCAAATCTTAGTAAATGCCATTAAAAAGAAAATTGTAGAAGCTGCCCATTCTGCAAAATACTTTTCAATAATACTGGACTGTACACCAGATGTGAGTCATGTTGAACAAATGACAATGATCATTCGTTTTGTGGATATGGAAAAGTCTGCAGATGAAGATAATGTTGAAGTGCTCATAAAGGAACATTTTTGGGGTTTCATACCACCGAGAGAGACGACTGGAGCATTTATGACTGAAACTATTCTACATGAGCTTGAAGCAATCTCATTGTTGAAAACTTATGTGGCCAAGGCTATGATAGTGGGAGTAATATGAAGGGTAAAGACAATGGTGTGCAAAGGAAAATGATGGAAATCAATCCTAGGGCCATTTTCTTCCCTGCAGTGCATATTCTCTGAATTTGGTTGTCAATGATACTGCTGCATGCTGTTTGGAGGAAAGCAGTTTCTTTGACCTGGTGCAATGTGTTTGTGTTTTTTCTCAGGCTCAACATGCCGTCGGGAGATTCCGACTTACCGTGTGAATTCTCTAACTGTGAAACCACTTAGACAAGATGGGAGAGTCGCACTGATGCTTTGAAGCCTCTTCGCTATGAACTTGGAAACATTTATAATACCCTAACTGAAATTTCTAATGATACTACCTTTACTGGATCATCTGGCAATAAGGCATGTTCAGATGCAGAAGCTCTTGCAAATGGCCTTTCCAAGTTAAAATTTGTGACTGCACTCATTTTGGTATAATATCCCTTTTGAGATTAACCTCACTAGTAAGCAGCTTCAGGAAAAGAACTTGAACATACATTTTGCTATTCAAAAACTGCAGCAAACTAAAAATATTCTGGAGGAATTCAGAAGTGATGAAGAGTTTGAAAGAACACTGGTAGATTCTCTCAAGCTTGCTGAAGAAATAGACTTTCTGACAGAATTTGAATCAGTGCCAGTTCGCATTCAGCAAAAGAAACAGCAGTTTTCATATGAAGGACGAGACACACCCATTCAGAACCCAAAACAAAGGTTCAAAGTGAGTATCTACTTTGAAGTCCTTGATACTGCTATTCTCTTGGTTGACGAAAGATTTCAACAGATGCAGCAGCTAGAGTCAATATTTGGCTTTCTATATGATATCTCCAGCTTGCAAAAGAAAACAGCAAAACAGATAAGAGAATTTTGTGTAAAACTGGAGTCGGCATTGTCTCATGAAAATTCAAAAGACATTGATGCCACAGATTTCTGTAGTGAGCTTCAGGCTTTTTCAAGACGACTTAAGAAACATTCCATTCCTGAAGAAGTACTGAAGTTTGTTTGTGAAAATAAACTCACAGTTTTCCAAACATTTTTATAGCTGTATGCATTCTTTTAACTTTGCCAGTTTCTGTAGCTAGTGGGGAACGTAGCTTCTCAAAGTTAAAATTGATAAAAACATATCTGCATTCAACAGTGGTGCAAGAAAGACTTGTTGGACTTGCCACAATGTCACAGAGCATGAAATAGCTAGAAAACTGGATCTAAAAGAACTAGAGACTAAATTTTCAAAACTTAAAGCAAGAAAAGTCATGTTTTAAGAGCACAGAGTGTTTTTTTTTATTATTCAGAGTGTTTTGTAAATACAGGTTAAAGTTAATTGAAGAGTTTTCTTATTTCTTTCTATATTGGATGTGGTGGTAATGGCAGTTAAAGCAGGCAAGTGTAATGGATGATTTTGGATTTGTAATAATAAATTATAATAAACATTTTTAATGCATTTTTATTTGAAATGGGAGTGAGATATCATCTAGCTGTCGTGTACGAATCTATTCTGAAAATTTCATGTCTCTATTTTATCTGATCTCAGAAACATTGGTTAGACACATGGACGGATGGACAAACTGAATAATTTAAGCCTCTGTTTACAAAAAAAAGCTTAAAAAACATTAAAAGGAAAAAAGGGGCAAAATGTTTCCCAGTTTACCAAAAACCTCAGCCTAGATCTACCCTTGGGGTTTGGAGGTGGGAGGCGCCGATTGTATTGTTTGCCTAGGGTGCCAGTTGCTTGCAGCTAGTCTAGGGCCGCCCCGAATATGAAAGATACTATACCATGCATTCTGTTCCATTTCTCTGTTCATAATGAGTGTACCATTCCTGATCTAGGCTTGGTCTTGCAATGATCTTCCTGATTCTTTCACAACTTCAGATACTTGTTTGAGCTAAAGGAAGATGATGGGATCTGTAGGCAAGCCCAAAACTCAGGAACATTCTACCTCTTTCACAATCTCTCTCCATTCGTTAAGAAAGTCGGGAGCAAGTACTTGGCACCACAGATAAGTGTAGCAGGTAAGCTGGTGGTCAATAGTAAACATCTTCATAGATTAACCAGCCAAAATGATGTACACCCAAGTTTCTTCCACTAACTAGATTTTAGTTGATACCATGTATGTTGTAAAGATCTCAGAGCTTTGTATCTCTATCTCAGACTGATCATGATGAAGAATCAGGAAATCTATTAAGCCATATGGGAGAGTGTTCTCCACTTTATGTTCAGAATATTATTTATTAACATCAAATAACTGTGTTTAGGGATCCCATCTAAAGCCTTGCCACATGAACATGAGCTAATTCTTTGTAAGTATAAATAATATCTATACAGATCTAATCCATTTACTGATATTTATTTAGAGACAATATTTTGAATCAGTTTAAATATGTGGGGCCATTTCCTTTGAAGCTAATGGTTTGTAAGTGAGATATAAGGTTGACAAGGAAGGTGGAGGGTATTTGGTATAACTTGGGAGAATTTCTTTGGTGGAAATACAATACATTCTGAGACACAAATAATTGTAGAGGAGAGGCACATTGTAGGTCCCCGAGTACTAGACTGTATGCTCTTCTTGCTCTGCACAATCATGGTCCAAAAACCAGTGGATAAACTGGATTCTTAATTTCCACCTGACTCTTTTCATTCTAGAACAGGCGCAGGCAAACTTTTTGCCTGAGGTCTGCAGTCGGGTTTCCAAAATTGTATGGAGGGCCAGTTAGCGGAGGCTATGCCTCCCCGAACAGCCAGACGTGGCACTGCCCCCTATGCGACCGCTCCTTCTTCTTACCCCCTGATGGCCCCCTCGGGACTCCAGCCGCATCCAATCTCCCCATTCCCTGTCCCCTGACAGCCCCCCAAGAACTCCTGCCCCATCCAACCCACGCTCTCCTTCCTGACTTCCCCCCCGGGACTCCTGCCCCATCCAATCCCCCCCCTTCCCGTCCCCAAACTGCCCCCAGAATCCCTGCCCCAACTGCCCCCGACTACCTAATCCAACCCCTCCTCTCATTCCTGACTGCCCTCCCGGAACTCCTGCCCCATCCAACCACCCCTTCTTTCTGACCGCCCCCAGAACCGCTGCCCCTGACTGCCCCCCACTGCCCCATCCAACCCCCCCTCTCATTCCTGACTGCCCCCTGGAGCCCCTGCCCCCATTCAACTGCCCTGTTCCCTGCCCTCTGACCACCCCAACCCCTATCCACACCCCCGCCCCGATCACCACCCCGAACTCCCCTGCCCTCTATCCAACCCCTCTGCTCTCTGCCCCCTTACCGCACTGCCTGGAGCACCGGTGGCTGGCAGCACTACAGCCACGCTTCTCAGCTAGGGCCAGCTATGCAACCGTGCAGCACAGAGCACCGGGTCAGGCCGGGCTCTGCAGTTGTGCTGCCCCAGAATCTCATAGCCCCACCACCCAGAGCATTGCGCTGGCAGTGGAGCGAGCTGAGGCTGTGGGGGAGGGGCTGAGGGATAGTCTCCTAGGGCAGGACCTCAGGGGCCAGGCAAGAGGGTCTCGTGGGCCAGATATGGCCCATGGGCTGTAGTTTGTCCAACTCTGTTTTCAGGGGTGAAAGAAACTTAAAGGACTTACTGGTACTCCGGAGTCCTTAGGAGGGGGAGGGGCCTCAATTGGAAGACACGTGGCCTCTACCGGAAGAGGTGGGGACTTTAAATCTCCAGGCCCTTTAAATCACCATCAGAGGGGGCCCCGGCCTCTGGTGGACCTTTAAAGGCCCCGGGGCTCTGCTGCAGTAGCGGCCGCTGGGAGCCCCTGGACCTTTAAATCACCGCCAGAGCCCCGCCGCCGCTACCCCAGGGCTCCAGCAGCATGGCTCAGGTGGCAATTTAAAGGGCCTCAGAGGGTAGTGGCAGTGGGAGCCCCAAGCCCGTTAAATCACCACTGAACCGCGCTTCTGGAGCCCTAGGGTAGCAGCGGCAGCCACGGACTCGGGTGGTGATTTAAAGGGCCCAGGGCTCCGGGTGCCGCTACCACCCCAAGCCCTTTAAATCATCCCCAGAGCCCTGCTACTGGAGCCCTGGGGTAGTGGCGGAGGTGCTCCGGCGGCAAGTTAAAGGGCCTGCGGCGGTAGTGGCTGCCACAGCCCTGGATCCTTTAAATAGCCGTCAGAGCCCCGACGCCGCTACCCCAGGCCTCCAGGGATGATTTAAAGGGCCTGGTGGGGTAGCTGCAGCAGGCACCCTGGGCCCTTTAAATCACTGCCTGAGCCCTGTTGCCGCTTCCCCAGGGCTCTAAGAGCAGGGCTCCAGTGACAATTTAAAGGGTCTGGGGCACCAGCCGCTGCTGGAATTTTAAATTGCTGCCAGGGGAAGCTGATCTGCCCTGGTACAGTGCACCAGCTCTTGCCATACACCGTACCGGGGCATACCGGCTTACTTTCACCTCTGTCTGTTCTGGAACCACGACATACCTATTTCCTCCCTTTCCCACATGTGAGCTTTGTCTTGAGGGTTTACCCTTGAATGGGAAGGTGTAATGGTTTGCTACTCTCCCCACTTCAGGGGATTGTTGTGAACAGCACTGTGAATCAGCTATTTCAAGGTGCTTGCCCAGTCTCACACCTTTTCCACAAGCCACAGGAAATCCCTTCTGTGATGTGGCCTAGTTTCATTGGCCTGGGCTGTAGGAGCCTTAAATATTAAGCTGTTGTTGTTGTTTTGTTTTAGTATAAATTTATCACAGCTTCCTCCTCCTTTTTCCTCTGTTGTTCAGAAATGAAAAGCATGCTGGGGAAGTTCAAACAGAATGAACAGATGATAGAGGACTCGGTGCTGATTGGCTGTTCAGATGAATGCATGGCATACTTTGCCCTGGATCTAGGTTAGAATTACGCCTCCATCTATGTCTCACCCATTGGCTGCTATATTTGTTCACTTAAATCTGCAAGTAAAGGAAGCCCAGGCACACTGATGGAGATGCTGTCTAGGTGGCACACTTAGCCCTTGATAGGTGAGAAGTTGCTTCTGAAGGAAGTCCTCTCTCATCCTTTGATGGGAGGTACTGTGACTTCACTGGAGCCACTTTAGGGAATTTTTATATAATGATATTACGTCTCTCTTTGTTTTTAGTAAAGTTGGTATGTTTGTAGGTCACAACTTTTGGGGACTGTATTATGACTGATGTAATGTCATTTCCATACTAACATGATTCCATCAGCAGCAGCTCTATGGGAATGTTCAGAAATTGTATACTCTTAATAGAAACAAAGAGGGATGTGGAGTGGCGGTAATAACTGAAATTTCTGATTCCCACGGATTTATTTGGGGGGAGGGATAGCTCAGTGGCTTGAGCATTGGCCTGCTAAACTCAGGGTTGGGAGGTCACTTAGGGATCTGGGGCAAAAATCTGTCTGGGGATTGGTCGTGCTTTGAGCAGGGGGTTGGACTAGATGACCTCCTGAGGTCCCTTCCAACACTGATATTCTATGATTCTATTCAATTCCAGGATCTTTGGAGAAATCTGTCATTGAATCTGAATTGAGTGGGTCATTTACCGAATTACGGAAGGCTTTCTTTCAACTAGATGGGAAAGATGCACCCTTGTTGTCCTCGGTATGATATAGGATATTTCACGTATAGAAATTGTGATTGCTTGCACCAGATCTCCCACTTGCAGTCATTAGTTTATTATTTTATATATATTGTGGCAGTACCTAGGAGCCCCACCAGTTTGTGAGACATTGTGCCAGGCACTGTACAAACACAAAGTAAATCGCAGCCTCTGTCTGGAAGACAAGATGTAACAGGTGGATGAAACAGAGACATGAGTGGCTGGAGAAAGAGGACAGAATAACAGTAATAATATGCTGGTTTAACATGGACTAGCTCTCTGCCCACTTTGTAAATGTGCCAAACCAGTCAGTAGCAATAGTTACAGTAATCACAACTTGCCACCTGCCTCGCCACTATCAGAGGGCAGTTTTCTCTATGCATCCCAGCAGACGTTAATGCTAAGAAGGGGTTTGAAGGAGGATAAAGTGGTGTTCTCATTGTTTTGTTCTTCTTTTAAAACTGCTCCTCTTTGACCCATTACTCTGCAGATATCCTCATATATTTTTGGAAGCCTTGTCAAAAGGCATGTGTGCTAAAATCAGGTCCATTAGCCCATAAATAGAAATAGCTCATCATTCTTTCAGCTCATCATGAAAGAGTTGTGGTACATGTGCTATACAGCAAGAAACAGATCTGGTCTAGGCATTACTTAGAGGCAGGATTCAATTCCAGTTATTGTTCCTATTCAATCCCAATAGGTAGCAACTTCTTTTTCTTCTCCTCTCCTAGACATGCTGAAAGGGCTTGTAATTTAAATTCAAAATGAGGAGCTTGAAACATTGTGTGGCTGCAGCCACTTAGGGTGACCAGATGTCCCAATTTATAGGCACAGTCCTGATTTTTGGGTCTTTTTCTTATATGGGCTCCTATTACCCCCCACCCCCGTACTGATTTTTGACATTTTGCTGTCTGGTCACCCTACAGCCACTTTTCAAAGCAGCTCCTTAATTTCATGTGCACCTTCAGGGCTGCCTGACCTGATGAACTGTGATTTGATCCACAAGGCTGCATGATAGGAAGAGGATGGCAAAGTATCACTCAGGGAGAATGGAATGACTGCACTGAATGAGCCCTATGTTCTGATGTTAACTGATTGTATTTATGTTTTGGTGTTTATAGGCTCAGGCTCTTCTTCGTTGGCATGACACCCATCAGTACTGTAGCAAAACTGGGCAGCCTACCCAGAAGAACCTAGCTGGCAGCAAGCGTGTTTGCCGTACCAATGGAATAATTTATTATCCACAGGTCAGCATCTGAATGGGGGGACAGCTGACACATGATCACAGCGGTGACTAGCCAAAATTGTTGGACTTAATAGGAGGGAATTTGTGAAACTCAAGAGCAATAGCTTTCTATTTAGTTGTGTACTTTTTCTTTGTTTGTCCAATGTCCCCTGAAATCTTCTAGAAAAAGCAATAACAATAGTCTTGTGTTCTCACCTTACTCTAGTTTTCATGTAACAATCAGTTTGTCAGAACTGTGATTCCTAGTTGCTTTGCTGTTTGGTGTGTTGTCTAGATGTCCCCAGTGGTTATCACTTTGGTGTCTGATGGGAGCCGGTGCCTTCTTGCCCGACAGGCGTCATTCCCAAAGGGGATGTACAGTGCTCTGGCAGGCTTCTGTGATGTGGGTAAGGAAGCTTCTGACCTAGCGTTTTGCACTCATATGCATAAGACTGTGTTTGATAACAGGATTGCGTGCTGCATGGTGGAAGACTTGAGTCTGGAAGCCAGCCACAGACCTGCAGCTCTCCCGTTCAGTGCAGCTCATGCCTAGAAGTGATGTTCTGGAAAAAGGGGATGGATGTTATTAGAGCAGTTCTGCTCATCCAGCAGAAGTGTGGAATTGCTGTGTTTATCTGAAGAAGGAAAGGAGCTCTAAAAGGGGTAAAATCATGGGATTCAGCAACAGGGTACTGTCAGTGCTCATAGCCACATGAGACACCTTTGAGTTAAAATCCAAGGACTCTTCTTCTACTATCTTTTCTCTGGGCTGGTGGAGAGTGGGTGTGTTGGGGAACTTACAAGAAAAAGTGTGGGAGAGGGCAAGTGGCTTCAAAAATTAAAGAAGATCAGAGTAGCTTATTCTTTCTGTCTACAGTATATACTTATATGGCCCCCACCACCTTACTATCTGAGTGTCTTTGGTGCCTGGGAGAGGTATCCAGAAAGCAAATTTGAAGGGGACTAAAGATAGTTGATGGATTTGTTATGGTGGCCTGATGCTAAAGTGCTCTCAGAATGATTCACCTTATAGCGACTTATACTACTTGGGAAGTCAAAGCTAAAATTCCTAAAATCCCCCCCATTTTTGTGTGGCACAAGGGATACTTTCCTATTCTGGGAAAAACCTGCCAGCATTACCTTACCTGATTGCGGGGGCTGTCCCTGACTAACTTGAGTGTTTCCAGGTGAGACTCTGGAGGAGACAGTCCGACGGGAGGTAGCAGAAGAGGTGGGATTGGAGGTGGAGTCTCTGTGGTATTCTGCTTCTCAGCACTGGCCCTTTCCCAACAGCTCCCTAATGATAGCTTGTCATGCCATGGTGCAGCCACAACAGACCAAGGTGAGCAGACCCCAAGATTTTATTACCTTTCTTACTTGGTGAATTCTCCTTTCCCAGTCCACGTAATCACTGCATTGTCAAATCCTTTTAAATGCAACTTTCAGTGAGTTCTACTGAAGTGAGTGTGGGATCCTTTTAAAAGCTTGAAAACATTCCTTTTCTGTTTCAAAAACATGGTGTATTTTGTGCTGCAATGTGTCTGAACCAACATCCAGATCCAAACACCACCATACTCTGGGTCCACCCTCTGCAGATCAGGCCAAGCTCTGATTTGATTTCCTATTGCTAAAATTCCTTGTTCATCCACCAGCACCACTAATACAAGCATAGTAATAGAATAGTGGGTACTGGCTCATTGCTACACCAAAGGAAACCAAAGCCCACAAAATATTAGCAGGCAATAGCTTCTACTAGTGGCAATTTTTTAATTTATTGGCAACAAGTGGTCAATGCATTGTTACAGTCAATATTTAAAGTATAAAGGCCATTTTGGAAGCAAGTTTTAAAGTTTTTTAAAGCAAAATTCATTTCAGTGCTAGGTGTTGGACTGCTAATTCCTGGGATGTGAAGTCTTCCATTCATCCACTAACCGGGAACTGTATGGGCAGTGCAGTGCTAGTTTCCCTCACCCACCTTTCTTAAGCCTGCTTCATGGCTGAGTAATTCAGTCCCATTTCCATTGAGACCTTAGCCCTTTTGTGGAGACTGCCACCCCAGGAACAGATATGATACAAACACCTGGTGCTAGCCAAATACCTAATTCATTTCACATAAGCCACTGAACAGCCTCACTTGCAGGATAAGCGGGACTATGCTTGTTTAAAATTTCTGGTAACTGGGGCTTGCTTTTACCTGTCCCTCTTCCCATATCTCACTTCCTAGTCTAGGCAAGATGGGGAGAAATCTCTTCAACAGACACTCACAGAATACATTGGAACCCAGAATTCATTAGCCTTTGTTGCCAGAAAGTACCATAGATACAGGAATTATGAAGTCCTAGGTAGCTGTTTTTAAAGCCATTTACAGTCCTTCGTACATTTTGAATCCTTTCCAGATCAGTGTGAACAAACTGGAGTTGGAAGCAGCCGGCTGGTTCAGCCTGGAGGAGATAGTGGAAGCACTCGGCCGGGAGCCTAACCCTTTGAAACAAGAGGATGGCAGCTTTTCACTTTTTCTGCCACCCAAGTGGGCCATAGCCCACCAACTGATTCAGGAGTGGGTTAAGCTGCAGGCTTCCTTGCCTGCTTAGGCACAGTCTATCACACCTTTATTTTAGCAGGTAAAAACAAGTGAGGACAAGTTCTCATAGTGATGACCCAGCCAGAATGGCTCATAAACCATCTTATATTCAAGTACACCTAGGGCCACAGATGCATATTTGGATAAATCCCAACAACTCTGGTACACAAAGAACCATCAATTAGATACAATACTGTAAGTTTCAGTAAATCTTAAAAAAACAAAACCAAAAGCCCAAAGCACTAGATGTTACCAAACCAGCTACAAGCCTGAATCATAGACCTCAGAATGGTCAAACCCTACTACATGCGTTTCCTAGATGCCCCTTAGAATAAAGGATTCCACTCATTTCCCTCTATTTTACCCCCTCAGACATCTCTGATGTCACACAATAGAGCTTCACTCTTTTTGACAGAGGACTAGGTGGGATTCCATTTAGGATCTCTCAGTGTTGGTCCTAGTGCTTCTCTTGTGTTTTTTGATCAAGTGTGAGAATAGTGAAAGTGCAAATTTCATTGTTTCCTCCTTCCATTGCTTCCCTGCCCCATCGAGTCTCCCACTATGCTCATCTTCATACAAAAATACCCTTGATTTCCTTTGCTGCTAAAGAGGTACATTTGTTCATATTGGACTTAGCAGCTAAAGGTATCACGCGGCCTTCCCTCAGTGCTGGGCACATTGCCTCTACAGCTTTCCATTCTCAGGGAGCAAGATTTGGTGATAAACAGCAGAGGAACAACACCTGCATAAAGCTTTAACTTGCTTGATATTCTGGAAGAGCTGCCATGACTCAAACAGTAATAGAAATCGCTGAGAGCCCAAGAAACACATTTCTGCCTCAGTCCATGGGATATCACTCTTAACTCCATGCATTGCTTAGCTACAGAGCATTTCTGTGGAGCAGAAAGAGCCCAGTCACAAGGTTCAAGGGCTTGGCTAGATGCTTGCTCCTCTTGTACTGGTGGAATAGCAGGTTATCACCCTCTGGGAGGCCCGCTGAAGCATAGCTTTGGGCAGGCAGAGACTAATAATGGAGTTACCTGGATTTCTGATTTACTGGTAATTAAACTGGAAGAATTCAGGGTGGCTGTACCTTCTGCTTACTTGCTTGAGTTCCTGGGAAAATGCACAGATGCCCACATTTTGAGGCTATTAGTTTGGACACTTGGAGGGAGAAGTTCATTTTTAATCCTCACCAATTGATCCTGCTCCTGGCCAAACACTGCTAACTACTTATTTTCTTTAGTCACACATGTAACAGTCTGGCATCCAGCTTTCTTTAAAATGTAACTTACTGTAGCACTGCTGGTTTGTTCTTTATCCTTTCTCTGCATGTGTGATGCCTGGGTTCTCTCTTTCTGGCTCTTCCTCTCCTCATCCTCTCTTTTCCTTGCTGGAATAAAGGGGAATTAGGAATGAGGTAGAGAATGAGTGTAGATCAGTCTTGTCTTCTCATTCCCATTTTCTATTGTTTTCTAGCCTGCCTCTGCAACCTGTTTTTCTCATGTGCACAACACTCTTCCATACATCAACTTCTCCATCCCTCCTCCTGTACCCCTCTCTCTCACACCCTCACAAATCTACTCAACCATGACTACTGATTATGGAGAGGCAGAGCAAACTGTGAGTAGCTCAGGGCAGCACAAGGCAATGACAAGAAGAAAAGGAGTGGCTCAGACAGATGAGATGAGAAACTCATAATTGCAGTGTAGTCCACATGTCAAAACTTAAAAGGAAAAAAGTGTTTCGGTATGTCAAAGAAATGTGGAAATTTTTTGCAACTTCTGCATCCTGTGGGATTTATTTTTAGGACAAAACAGGGTGTGTACCTCTTCATTATCTTTCTCCAAGTTTTATAAATATACAATATATATTTACCATGTATGTTTGTCAGTAAGCCGTAGAACGATCTGGTAGAGACATACAGCTATCTTGAGAGTATGCTGCGTGCGAGGCCTCTTAAGTACTGAGAATGCATCAGTGTGTTGCTCTGTTAAGTTTTTACAATTAATACTTCCAAATGAATTTTAATTAGGAGCATAAACACACAAAGTCCATTTTTCAAAGTCACTAAAGAATGTTTACATTTACACAAATGCCACAGCAATCTTTAGCTTCAAACAGCTTTACATCTTGTTGCCTCTCAGCCTTTTCAACCTTTGTCTCTTCTACTCTGCTGCCAAGGACTATTTAGTGGGACTTCCTTTGGGTGACCACCAAACACAGCAATCTAAAAAATCAGCACTGCTTCCTCCACCCTTCTAACAAAGATGAGGGGAGAAGCCCAGCTGGGGGAGGAGCTGCTGTCATCCCCCATCTCCACAGTGTTTGATGCTGAAGTTGCCCTGTGCTCTCTAGAGTCCAGGCTGCTCCTCTCTGACCAGCTGGCCTTTCAGCTCCGGTTGGGGTTCCTGTAGTGCAGGCCTCCCACTCTCAAATCTGGGACTTCTTCAGCCACATATGTCATTGAACACATTTGACTACCTGGATTTGTTTTGCTCTCTGCCAGTCCAAAGCCAAAAAACAAAACAACCTCCCCCCTCCCCACCTTTCTTAATTTTCAAAAAGGAAGACTCTGGCAAGCCCCACTCCAGCCACAGAGGATTCACACTTGATCTAAAAGTACTGATGATGCAGTGGGACTTGGGAGAAACTGCATGCACAGACAGGTAGATAAAGCGCTGAGGTGCTCATTTTCCCTTCCACTGCTGCAGGAGATCTCACATTTGCTCCCAGTGAGTTAGGAAACTAAATTACCACCTAACATCTGAATTACTTAATTATTATCCAAGATTAGACATCTTAATAGGAATTAGAATACTGTGGGCTGGCTATGATGCTGCTAGAATGTGTGCTGCATGAAGAGGAGTGAAGATACATTATCTTCCTGCCTAAAATAGCACACTTGCAGCTAATTAATCCATTCATGCTAAGATCTGTCCCAGGCTTCAGGCCACAAGTAGGAAAAAGTTAAATTGTCAGAAGTTCTACATAAATACTTCCACAACAGAAGCGGATATGCAACTGAACCAGGGAATTTTATCACATCCAAAACTTTGACAGCAAAAGTTAAGAAACACTGTTCCTCCCCACTTGGTTACCACACTGGGATACTATCAGACTCCACTCATCATAAAATCCTATTATAATTAAAAGCAAAAATGTTTTAGTACATTATTCCAAAAGTCAGAAAGGCAAGATGGCAATGTTTATTAAAGCATTTAACTAATCTTATATGCTGAATTCTAATGTGGGTAATTGTACAACACCCTGAGATAAGAGTTGATAAATATAAATGGTTGGAATAAATACAATTCTTAATGACAGGGATTTAACTAAGACAGATAAAATCAAGACATCAGCAGTAGGAGAGCCTAGAAGAAACTGCAGCAGTTTTGCTCTGTCTTTTACATTTACCATTAATAATTTAGGATATTTTTCACCTTGTCTCTGTACAGATAGTCAAATTCTGGCACTTACAGCATCTTATTAGAGATCCATAAAACTCTACAAATGTGGGCAAACTATTAATTGTACAAATGAGAAAACAGACACAGGCCAAGGTATCTCAGCAAGGTTGTGGCAGAGCCTCAGCCAGTGACTTCACTGGAAGTATGACAATTTAAACCATTTTAAAGATTTTCTAACTTTCAACTCACCTGGTCTGGGAAGTGGACAGATTGCCTCTCTTATAACAGAGATCTAATTGGGAAAAGTTTTCAACTAGCAATAATCGCGCCTCGGATTAACCTCATAAGCTACGATACTGCCACTGCGCAAAGGTGACTGGAATACTGGTATGACATTCAACATAAGCAGTACAGAAACCAGTTACTAATCTCTTCTTTAGCATCAAGAAAATGGCAGATTTTTTGTACTTTTTTTTTTTTAAATAAAAATCTATTTGCAATTTCAAGCGACTAACTTATGTTCAGACTTTCAAATGTATTTAAGAACAATGCTTAAAAATCAGTTCTGCCTTCACTTGTCTGCTAGGACCGGTATTCAGGCTTCTGCTTCCTTGAGAGTTCGACCATACTAATCTCTAAAGCAAAATACAGAGCTTTTCCTACACTAATTAAGGTACCTATGTTAATTGTTAAGGAAACTACACAGAAAAATGAATCAAAGTCTTGACAAGTAAGTGAAGGAGGAACCTTTTATTTGAAATATAACTAGATGAATATAAGACAGTCTTCATATGCGTAACTTAAAAGGTTTGCTACCTAGCTTTAACTGATTTAACTTTAAGCTTTTCAATTCAGTATAGAAACGAAATGTTGAATGTCTTCCAATTAAACTTTTATTAAAGCAAGACAGACTTGTTTAGATTGGGCCCACATACAGATACTGTTGACACAAAATCATTTTTCAGCCACCTGAGGTAGTTCAAACAAACAAAAGCCAAGTTTGGTCGTGATCTTTCTTTCAAATACAATGGTGTTGAGAAATGCTTTTTATTCTGAGGATTTCCAATACTGCCCTGAGAAAAATAAGTGGAATTTCAAAGGAAAGAAAAAGTTACAGCAACCAAGTTGTACTTTTGTATATCTTTATTTAAATAAATTAGAAAAATGCTTATAGAAAAATATATTAAAATACCCAGGCTGGTAAATCTACAATTGTCCATTATTTGAAGAAATCTGTATAGTTTTCACTACTCATCAAAACTGCTTACACTGAAGCTTTTGTACTTTAGAACCTGCATGTGTCAGTGAGTGCTTGTTGGGCAGACAGATGTTTGTGCATATCAACAGCAAAAAGCAGAAGACAGAAAAAGGTACTACTGCTTGTGTGTGATCTATTATATCCTTCTTGACATAGCAGCATTTCAAGAGGATTTGCATCTCATTCACATTTTAGCCACTAAAATAAAACAACATTTATTAATGGCTAAAAGGGCCAAAAAAGTTGTGAGTGCCAAAGAAAAAGAAAGCAAGACCTGGAGTCTTCCCAGAGTGCCAGTATCACCTAGATGACCTTTATATTGGATACACCGCTTTTATAATAGACATAGGAAATTTTCATTCAAATCAGAACAATCTTCACAATTTTTCTAAAATATATTAGGCACAAGAGAAAACTGTGCTTTATTCCCAAGGCAACTTTTTGCATTTAACAGATCAGACAATCAGGTAAGTATTTTGTACACACATCTAAAACCATGTAAAATGTATTGAAGTGTTTAGTACTGAAACCATTCACAGTGTCTGCTATACCACTGCTACTCTGCAGGATGGGAGTAGAAGCACAAACTGTCCTCTGAACCAGGATGACAGATTAATCCTTTGCCCTGCTATTAATGCATCTATGGTCTGAATTTTCAGGTAAATGCACCCCCATACTCTGTAGGATGTTAGAAGCAGGTCCTGCAAGTCCAGCTTGAGCACTATATGATTCCAGCAGGTTAGTCACTAGGTTCAGATCTACATCCACAGGTGTCAAATCAGTATCTCCTGCACCAGAATCATCTTCTAAGGCACAGTCAGCATCTCGAGACAGAGGTTCTTTAGCAGAACTTGCCTGTAGCACATACAGAGAGTAAATTTTAAAGACAAATATTTGATTACATGTAGGATCTTTATGACAATCACTGGTGGTACAGGGTGATAAGCAACCATAGTGGTAGAAGCTCCTGACTAAGACAGCAGGGAAGGCACAGACTGATCTCTGAAAATACCAGAATTACTCTTCACAATCAAGGCGGGGGAGAAAACCCCCCCACAACAAGTGAGTTAAGCAGATAGTTTAGAAGCCAAGTTAAAGTCCAGTATGTCCCACCCGCACCCAAATGCACATGGAAGGCATAGGGACTAACCCTCAAACCTTATATCCGGAAAGGGATGGGGATCTAGTAAAGAGGGTTCAGGCAGAGGAGTGGGTGTGGGGGTGCCTGGGGGCTCTACACTGGCAGAGAAGTGGGGTGTGATGTACTCGCAGAGGAGGGTGGAGGAGGAGAGGGGGTATCAGGAAGGTTGTGGGAGAAGAGGTACAGGAGGAGAGAGCTGGGGGAGGGTACAAGGGGAGAGGTGCAGGTGAAGGGAGAGTACAAGGGGAAAGGGTTTGGCGAAGGAGCGATGGGGGGAGGTACAAGTGAAGAGGCTGAGAGTGGGACTGGGGGGTGCAAGAGCTGAGAGGGGCAGGCGCTAACAGCTGCTTCCCCAGCCCCGTGCAGGCAGAGCCAAGAGGAGGGACACTGACCCCTGGTGCTCGAGCCACGGAGGTTCCCCGATGGAGCAGTATCCCCCGTTGCCCCGCTCAGAGCCGGGTTCTGCCTCTCCCTGCCCCTGGCGCTGTGGGGTCCGGGGGCAAGCAGCGCGGGGCTGAAGCGGGGGACGTGCGTGGCGGGCTGGGTCCAAGGGCAGGAGGGGACAGCTCCCGGGCAGCTCAGGCTGCCCAGCCACTCGCCCTGCCCAGCTACTCGCCCCATCAGCGCGCGAGCCGGGATCCGCAACCCCTGTCCAGCCTGGTGGTGCCCTGCACAGTCCACTTGGGCAGTGAAAGCCACGGCACCCTGGGGAGACTCAGAGCAGCAGCAGTGGCGGTAGTGCTGGGGGCAACAGGACCCCTCCTGCCTCCCGAACCCCGCTTCCGTCCCTCCCCGGCTCCTCACACACTCCGGGAGCCCCTCTTGCCGCTGCAGCCCAGGCTTGGCTCCAGGGGATGATACTCTGGCTCTCCAGAGGCAGGGCTCTGGCCAGGGTCAGCTCCCGGCTTTTTGCTGCCCCAAGCAGCCCTGGAGTTCTCTGTCCCCGGCAGGCATAGGGCCGTGGCTTCTCTCCAGCTTAAGCCACTGCCCCGCGCCTGCCATGGACTGACAACACCTGCGCCCACAGCCTGCAGCCCCGGAATTCTCTGTCCCCAGCAGGTGCAGGGCTGCAGCTTCTCTCCCCTGCTGGGCACTAGGTGGGCGCACAAATGCCCCGGTGGGCACCATGGCACCCGCGGGCACCGCGTTGGGGACCAGTGAATCAAACAAACAAACAATCTCACTATCAAAATCATCATGCAGAAGAAGTCCCAAGAGAAGGATATGGAGAAATGAAGCCAGGATTTGAAACTACTGTGGAAGCCAAAAGTTTAGCTTTTTTATATATGGAATCAGTTTAGTAATATAGCTACAGCACACATTGTTTGCACGTAGGGTATTTCTTTGGAAAGAGTTCCTGATCTCTGAGCATCTGCATCAGCTAGGTATGCTTAGATTATTATTCTACTCCCAACCTCCTCTTTCATGGAAGGAGATATATTACAAAACCCAAAGCATACATACCACTTTCCTTGGGGTGATGAAGCTTTTACCAACATTGGTGTGCATCAGTTCGCAGTCCATGTCATTCATGTATGATCTTAGACTTCCTATCATTTTGTTTGGCAATGCCTTTTCCTCTTGACCAAGGGCTTCAGAATCCAAGTCTTCATCGCTGTCCAAGAACTCAAACTGCTCCTCCTCTTCCAGATCATCTGAGTCCAGCTCTTCTGAGTCTGCGCCTATATACAAATCAAATCAATGCAATGTATATGGATGGCCAGCAAACAGAGCAGAATGTTAATAAAGAAACTAGATCTCACCTAATATTCTGTCTAAAGCATCTGTAAAAGAGTCAACATCAAAGGTGACACAGGCCTCAGCAGGTGACCTGAAATTTAAGAACAATTTACTCCATAAATCCATTCTCTTGTACATCTGGTGTGGTATCCTTGGGCAAGAACATCTGGCATCAACCATGGCAGATTTAGGAGTGAAAAGTTTGGGGTGTTGGCCTCGTGATCTAGTGGCAGTGCAATACGCTGCCATACTCAAGGGCTTAGCCCTAGGATAGCAGGTGGTGAGAGTGACATGGAAAGTCATGCACATGGAAAGCTGACATGGAGTGGGGAGGATAGTCAGAGTCTCACATTGCTCCCTTCTGGCTGAATTGTGTGCCCAACAACCGAAGGAAGACATGATCAGTATTCTTCTGGGGAGAAGGGAAGGCATGCTATGCTATGCACAGCCTTCAAGAGAATGTCTGGGACTCTGAAGACCTGCCTGGGGAAAACACCCATGGGTTTGATTTACCCAAATATGAGATCAGAATATTGTTTGAGAGAGACTCTTAGAAAAAAATAAATCAGCTCCTCTGAATGTGTCAGACATCTGCATACATGATCAAAATCAAGTTCTTACACTTTAAAGTGGGTAAAAATAAGGGGAGTGGGAACTGATGAGGCTCTAAATCTGTTAACAGATGTTCATATATAGAATTATGCTTCTAGTCTTAGTATTAATGTAGCTATTTAAAAAATTCACAACAGCCCACTCAAAATAGCCAACTCTCAAGCTCTTAAAAGTAAGGACTTGCTACAGATTCTCAACATCTATAATGCTGAAACAGAACCATCACTGCACCTTATACTTACTTGTAAGAAAGAGGTGGCTGTTAATGTTTACACTGAATATCTTGCTCAGTGTAACAAGAAACTTAGCAGCTGTGTTACTGTCAAATAAGCAAGTGAGAAAATACTGAAACACCTACAGTGAGGATTTTTTTCACTCTTTGGGCTGTTTTGGAATGCGCAGCATTTCCTTATTTTTGTTACATATAAGAAAGTAGGTGTTACATACTGATACCACACTGCTGTTCTGTACTGCTTACTTGGAATGTTTACCTTTATGAATTCTAAGATATTATGCTAATGTATTGTCTTCATCTTAAGAGGTCTGGTGCTCCCAACATAGCCCTAAGTTATAATTTTGTCTATATGCAGCCTGATTAGGGACATTTTTAGAAATTCTCTGTGGTCAGAAAAATTCACAATACACAATAAGACAATCATCCTCAGATGTATACAATCCAAAGAGCTCCAATGTTATTGACACACTATGGTGATGGGCACAAGGAACCTAAGTTAAGAAAAATGGATTCAAACATAAAACTGAAGTGAGAATTTTGGAAAATAAGACAGTGTTCAGATATTTTTTACTGGTACCAGCTCAACATGTTATAGACGTGTATATAAACTAAGAATGTAATTCGGTTTCAGGGTTCTAGTGACATTAATAAATCATTCGAGCTTAGCTATGCTGGCTTGAAAAGCTGAATCCTTACCAGAATTGCAGCATTACTAATAGGGTTACAACATAAAAGAGCAATGCACTACATACACCATGCCAGATATTTAAACAAATACCATGGAGTTTCTGCTCCTTCATGTGTTGAGACTTTATTTATAAAAGCCTTCATGCTTTCAGTGACCTCTGCCAAATCATACTTCTGATCTTCCTCATTTGAGGGAGGAATTGACTCATTTCTACCTGACGCCTCACTCAGAATCTGATCCAGATCATCTGGAGAGATCTCCAACCAACCATCATCTGAAATAACAGAAAGGGAACATATTTGTCAACCTACAAGATCACATTTGGAATACTGTCACCTTAAAATGGGGGAAGTATTGATCAGCAAGATGAATGTTAACACAATGCCTACTTATTGTAAATCACAAATACTTTATATGGAAATACTGAAATGTCTGTTAATGAGAAAAGCTATAAAAGGAGTTGGTGGAAGAGTTCACTTGACAAATACCTCTGACACCATTTTATCACTGGGCCAACAGATCAACTCGTATTTGGTGGCTTACAGAAAACAAACTGGTTGTCCAAAGTAGTAGAGTGTTCTCCACTAGCAAGACCACAAAACAGCTTGTGGCAGTCTCAGCACAAAGGCTGAAATTGAATATACATGGAGACTGAACTTCTATATCCATTTGTTATATAAATATAAAGAGCAGTGTCTAATTTCCCATGACACCACCTTCACTCACCATCCTCAGGAGGAAGACTGGCAGCTTCTTTTTCAAGTTCATCCAAATTAAAGGACAACGTCTGTAGCAAGGTCAAGATTTCTTCACCTGGACTCATAGCAACAGAGCTAAAAGAAAAAATCCCCCACATCTGTAAAATCCTATGAAATCTAATTGAACATACAGACATTAACAGTATCAGTTTACAGTAACTCTTACCTTTCAGGCTTGATAACAGACTGCTGAAAGTAATTCTCTGCCATATGCAGCTGGTCTAGGTACTTAGCAGATCCTTCCGGTTCTCCCTATTTAAAACAGGTCACCAACACTAGTGTATCAAATCCTCCCTCAACTTCCTTTTCATAGCAGTGTCCAGAGGAACTAACACTAGTAGTGAAATGAGGGTGCAGTTTCCTTGCTTAGTTATTGGTAGGGCCTTACCAAATTCACTGGCCATGAAAAATGTGTTACAGACCATGAAATCTGATCTTCTGTGTGCGTTTACCCTATACTGTACAGATTTCACAGGGTAGACCAGCGTTTCTCAAACTGTGGGGTCCTGATCCAAAAGGGAGTTGCGGGGGGATCACAAGGTTATTTTCAGGGAGACTGCAGTATTGCTACCATTACTTCTGCGCTGAGTTCAGAGCTGGGGGCCTGGAGACTGGTGGCTGTAAGCAGGCACTCAGCTCTGAAAGCAGTTACTTCACCAGCAGCAGTGTATGGGAAGGGTAGCAATGCCATACCATGCCATCCTTACTTCTGCGCTGCTTCCTTCAGAACTGGGTGGACAAAGAGTGGCAGCTGCTGACTGAGGGCCCTGCTCTGTAAGCAGCAGTGCAGAAGGGTAGCAACATCATACCATATCATCCTTACTTCTGCACTGCTGCTGGTGGCTGCTCTGCCTTCAGAGCTGGGCTCCTAGCCAGCTGCCACTGCTCTCCAGCTGCTCAGCTCTGAAGGCAGTGCTGCCACCAGCAGCAGCGCAGAAATCAGGGTAGCAGTATTGCAAACCCCCACAATAACCTTGTGGCCCCCTCCAACCCCCCTAAAAAATCCTTCTTGATGGGTCAGGACCCCTACAATTACAACACTGTGAAATTTCAGATGTAAATAGCTGAAATTGTGAAATTTATTATTTTTAAAATCCTGTAACGGTGAAAGTGACCAAAATGGGCCATGAATTTGGTAGGGCCCTAGTTATTGGTTTGCATACATTGGCTCTTTAGGAACAAATCCTACTTAGTGCAGCCTGGAGTAAACGGGAGCAATTAAGCAGTGACTGTAACAATGGTGGTTTATAGTGTTATTGTAGCAGCGTTGGTCCTAGAATACTAGGGAGACAAGGCAGGTGAGCTAAATCTATTATTGGACCAACTTCTAGTGGTGAAAGAGGCAAGTTTTTGAGATTACACAGATATTACCTCATGCACCCAGTCTCTCTAGCAACAATGATGTAAATTATACTACTTTCTCCATTTACACACAAAGCAGAGGGCAGAAAATGGGCATACATTTTGCTAATAGTAGTGCATGAATTAAAAAGAAAACATGCCAAAAAAGTGCTGTGCAGCAATATAGTTGATCTTACACACAAAGAAATCAGGAAATGCAAAGTTATGGTTCGCATAGCAGCAATCACACTGAATATATTAATATATAACAAAAAAGAGGCAGGGTTACAGCTGCTGTGAGAACCACAGATGAATTTCCTGATGTTTGCACATTTACATTTGTAAGTGTGGTGTTGCAGGAGTGTACTTCTTTTGCATTTAATAATATTTTGCAAACATACTAAAAAGGTTAGGACGTGTCAACTTAAACTATAAGCCAAGGAATGACAGGTTAGAATTAAGAGACTTTGGGGTTTTTTTTTAAATCATCAGCTGCAGGAGACCAGAGGGATTAATGTGCGTGATGTTAAATTCCAAGTGTGTGTGTAAAACAAAATCATTACAAAACTATATTCCCTATACATTTACTATTTCATATTATTGTTTTCAATATATACAAATAAAAGCACTTGCATGTAACAGCACTTGTAATTTTGGCCTCCTTCAAGTCTATCGTCTCATTCATGGTAGGTAGGAGCTTATCCCCAAATCCTACAATGTCTTTTCATTTGTAAAGACATTTTATTTTAAACTGTTTGATGGGGTGGAGGAAGGTAAGGAAAAAGAACTGTATACAGAATTTACGAGTGGTCTCTCCCATGACATGAGCTTATCTTTCATGATGAGAGGAATTATGTCCCTCAGCCGCTACCTAAAATCTGCTGTAAATTCTGACTGAAATTTGAAAGCTGGTTTTGTTTTTCCTGAGTTATACAAAAAGAGATAGAGAGAGTTCCTTACCTTGAAATAATTATTTGTCTTCAAGCTGTTGAGGAAACCAGCCCAAAACGGGGTGTTTAATACTTGCCTCTTGGAATCAGGAGAAACTGTATTGCACTTGGAGCATAATATTTCAAAGCCATGAGCCTATGTAAGAGATGCAGGAAACACAGGTTCTTAAATATTACACATTTCTTGAAGTTCACTTTAAATGACTGCACAGAGAACTCAGTAGTGGCAAGCTCCTGACTTTGTCACGAGATAAATGATTTGATGCCTGCTCCCTGGGACATGATGGCCTCGGAGTACTGCAGAGGCAGAGTTCTCAACTTCCAAAACAGCAAGGGCGTGGCCCATGACCCGGGATCCTAGAAATCCATTTTTTGCAGTGAAAAAAGTGGGGTTTTTTTTGTTTGTTTGTTTTTAAACAGAGAATCTTTAGTTCTCTACATTTTGTGGGAAACTATTTTTATATATATATAGACTGATGGGGTGGAACTACCAGCGGGCCACATAGCAGACATACAGACCAGCTACAAGTACCTTGGCGTCCCACAGTCACATGGAAACCACGATGAGGAGGCAAGATAGGAAGATGGGAGAAGCAGCGCGAGACAGAAAGGCCTAATAGTGCAGACATAATGTAACTCAGGTCTGGGATGGTACACAATCGACAGAATAGCTGAGGTGGCTGACATTCGGGAAATGCCTACAGTGGCTGGAAAAGAACTGGAACTAAACAGACAGCACGAGGCACACTCGGATCATAAGCAGCACAGGAACAGAGCACTGAGCACAAGATCACTTTTGAAGGGGTCTACCACAACTAAGAGAGGCCCAAGGTGCAGACTGATGCAAGAGGCCTAGAGACAAGCCAACACATAGTGGCAGAGTAAGGATGCAGTGCAGGAACAGCATACACTAGAATAAACGGAGCAATACACCAAGTGGCTGGTGGGCATGTCGGAGTACAGGGACACTCACAGCGTATGGCTAGCCCATCCGAGAGACCAGATGATGAGAGTCTTCTGACGCACTGAGAGGCTAGACGACAATGAGTGGGACTTAGGCAGACATTCCAAGACTGGAGTCGCAGGTGGGAACCTTAGGCCAGTTCCAGAGCATTCGACTCGGACCATAGAGCAATGAGCAGCGTGGAAGCTACACCGAGACTTAGACAAGGACGACAAGGTGGTGATAGAGAGATAGCCAAGCTAGCCAAGTGACAGCAACATCAGGGAAGGAAAGAGAATAAAGCTGGAGAAGTACAGGGCCTAAAGAGGAACTACGAGAGGATGTGGAAAGTGAAAGGCCAAAGTGGTCCCGGTGGTGGTAGGAGAGCACTCTGGCTGATGACATCACTAAGCCTGGGTGAGTGGCTCCAACAGATCCCAGGAACAACATCAGAGCTCTCTGTCCAGAAGAGTGCAGTGCTAGGAACAGCTAAGATACTGCGCAGAACCCTCAAACTCCCAGGCCTCTGGTAGAAGACCCGAGGTTGAGGAAGACACACACCACCCGTAGGGGTGAGAGGGGAATTTTTTATATATATATATATATATATATTAGTGGAACCCCGATTATCTGATCTAATTGGGACTGGGGCCAGACTGGATAATAAAAAATTCAGATAATCAGGAGAATAGGTAGAGCTTGGACTGTCAGCCCTGGGTGGCAGGTCTTTGGCTGTCACTTTAAAAATTGTAAATATATCAATAAAGCATTGTGTTCAACTGATATCTATATACACTGTGGCTAGAGAAACTAAAGTTCAGGAATTCACTTCAATCACAGAAAAAGACAGATTTTTATGGGATTTGTTTTAGTCAGAGCATTTTGGGTTTTTTATCATGGAAAAGTAGGATCCCTGCCCATGACACTCAACAGCAATCCTAACAAGTGATTAAGATGTGTTGACAGGCTTCAAGAGGAGGCCCATCTATTTCTTCTGGGCTGTAAGGACAAAGCAGATCTTTCATCTTTGTGAAAGTCTCATTTCCATTTTCCTAGAATAAGACTTAGTTTTTCAACAAAGATAACATAGTGGTAAGAATATCTGGATCTTTCTGGTACAACTTCTAGTGGAGAAGATGCACTAGTAATCAGTTATGGGTTCCTATTTTTCTAGGACAGACAAGACTCCTGCAAGAAGAGTGGAAGATTCTCTCTTTAATGACTTGGGAGAAGCATAGATGAGAACTAGATTGAGATGGGGAGAGAGTAAAGTTTAAGCAAATCCATTCCTTTTTCTCAAAGGGAAAGTACTTGGAGGAAACAGCTGTGCCCAATCTGTAAAAACAGTCCTCTACAGCTGTCTGATACTCCATCCTTTTGGGGATGTAAGTTGCTGTTTGGCTCCAAGTTCCCTCTGTAAGCAAACCAGGGGAAAATAAAGAGGCACCCCTAATGATTCAACCACCCCGAAAAATATGAACTAGAGGGGAAAACAAAAACAAAATGTAAGTGTAGGAGACATGTAAAAAAGACATTACCAGTTTCATGCCTAGCTCATGTGCTTTGTATTGATGGTGTACAGGGGAAGGCAATATATATCCACTGCGTCTGTCTGGAACAAACTTCTGCTGCATTAATTGTGCATATAAACATTTAGTGAACGTGACCTGGAAATACCAAAATTAAAAATAAATATACATATTGTAGCATGATTTTCTAGAAGAGATACCAACTTAAATAAAAAGCCATACTTTTGTCTGAATTTTATTTTATACCTGCAGTTGTTAAAAGTAACACTTACAATGTTACTTAAAGATTGGTGATTTGCCCCCCATTTTTATGTCACAATTCCAATATCCTCCTTCTGGGAGCTGGATGACTTCAGTGAGGCCTTATTGTATAAATAAAGTCAGCAGGTGGCTGCTGAGAGGCCTCACTCTGGTGAAGAATGGGGTTGGGAGCAATGGAAGGAAGAAAAAGAGTGGCAAAGATCCATCCACCCCGCACAGTAAGGTTTGAAAAAGGAGTTTCCCCTAGTTATTGGGGCAGAAGGAGAAAGAAAGCATACATAAAAGGAACGTAGACTTTTTCTAATTTTAGGGTTGTTTTGGGGAAGGGTGGCACAAAACTTTTTGGAGTCTATAATCATCTAGTTCCCGTTACTGTTTGACGCTATAGTGGTAAGACACAACATTCCTAAAGCAAACAGTAATTCATGACTGCCCTCAAGAAAAATTAATTAGCAAACATATTGTTTTAAAATTGAAACCCATACATTTCCTAACATGACTACAGAACAAACAGTATATCCATCAATCAAGCAGTCAGCAGAATGGCAACAAGTTACAGGCAGACTTACTGAAGTCATTACACGTGTTTTGGGCAAGAAAGTTTTGAAAGGGCGACATGCTTGTAAGTCAATGGAATCTCGCAGATAAAAGGCCTGGACTGCTGCAGCTACCAGTGCAGGGCGATGCTTCAGCACTACCACAATGCCTGCTGGAAGGTAACAGTGGGCTTGGTGAAAGGAGGCCTGGACTTTCTCAGGATATCTGTGGCAGACAAAATAAAAAAAATACTAAAGACATGACCAGCCATTTAATATAGGTCTGTTTCCTCTTTCATTTAATATCAGAATGTACATTAAGCCAGACTATTCAAATACTCTGAAATCAAATTAGAATACTAGTGAATAATGTTTCTGCAATGTTTCTACAAGAAACTTGCATAGCCAAGCTTTTTTGCAAAGATCAATGAAATCCTACTCCCCACCCCCCGTCTTGGGGAAATGCAACATTTTGAACTAACCTAACAGGCTAGCTGTATAACTTCTTGGTAATAAGCAGAGAAGTCAAATTACAGTCATTTTCCTTAGCTTTTGTGAAGGAATTTCTACCACCAATCCAGTGATCCTTACTGACCATTCCTGAACGCAAGTTGATGATCTGAAGGACATTATACTTCTGTTTCTCAGCTGAGAGCCCAGACACACACTTTTATGGAAAGGCCCAAATTGCTGTCAGCCTTCCTAGAAGTCATGAATGAAGAAATGTTGTCCTTTTGTAAAAGACTGGCATTTAGCCCTGACCCACTGAGGTGTCAATGCTGAGATCAGAATATAGTGTACAGGCCTAGCATTGTTAGGGTCCCCACCATAAGAATGCCAAAAAAATTAGCACAGATTTGTCAGGATAGGAGTAACCGCATCATAGTTAACAGGAAAATGGTTTAGATATCATAGATACTCAGATACGGGAGGTAAGTTCCTTAGACAGCTCAGTATCAGAACATTCTGGTAAAGAATATCAGAAAACATAATCCACATACCCACTGATGCGTTTATATACTGCAGCTCTAACAGATTTTGTGGCCAGGAAGTCATCTGGGTGTGCAGACAATAGCATTAATGCCTGCAGGATTGTTGGACTGGTGGCAGGTAGCCAAGGCTCCTCTCCAGGAGTCTTTGGCTGTGGGATGATGCACAATTCTCCTTGGTGGAAAAAAACCTGACAAAATGTAACATGTTCATTAGGCAAAATTTTGCTAGTGTTCCATACTGGTCTTAAATTAATGAATGACTGGTGAATTTATACAGTTACAAAAACATTCTCCATGTGAAGGGATGGTTAGAGAGGATCAAAATGGCACATCAGAAGGAACATCCACATTCATACACACATTAACGAATTTATCTACTAGGTGGACTTTTTTGCATTTATCCAAACTACAGAGAACACATTGGAAATTAGAGGAGTATGAGAAGAGAACTGAGCAGAAGTTGAGGAAAGGGAGGAGTATGAGAAGAGAAGCAGAAGTTGAGGAAAGGGGGTAATTATTCAGAGAGCCTCATTGGGTGCAGTGACTCAATCATTGATTCAGAACAATTCTGACGGCAACAGGTCCAGTCAAATGAATTTTTAATTTATTTCAGTTTCTTTAACAGCACAAATGGTCTTCTGTCAGAGGTTTCCTCACTTAGAAAAAGGAGGCAGGGAGGCTTAGGATCAAATCTCAGTACTGATACTGCCCAGCTGTGTAACTGCTCTGTGTCTCAGTTTCCCCATCTGATGAACAGAGAACACTTCTCTCTCCTTGCTGAACATCTGCAAAGCACTTTTGATCTCCTTGTAAAGAAGCTAAAATAGCTCTATATATCCAGAGAAGGTTGCATGTTTTTTTTTGTTTGTGGGTTGGTTTGGTTTTGTTTTTTTCCCAAATAAAGAGCATTCGGGAGAAGAAACAGCCCTGCCAATAAGTATCATTCCATCTTGTCATTTAAACTAATTGCTGCCAAGACACTCACTTATATTTACTGATTATATAATATCAGTAATGCCACACACAGGCTACATCAGTATTTATACTGTTTTATGTAATATTGGTATTATGTACCCAGAAGTTCAGGTAACTTTAAAGGTAAAATGGAAATTTTAAGCATGATATGTGTGTGAGAACCATTTTGTGAGGAACAAGTATGCTGGGTAATCACACTTGTTTAACTACTAGAGAATATTTCTTACAAACAAATTTTTATGACATGTATAGGTTATGAATCTGGCTTTCTTCTTATTTGCAACTTCTGATACACCAAGTGTAGATCAATTACGTCATAACTATCAGAATTCACAAACATCCTACAGCAGTTTCCTAGAGAACATCATTCAAATGAATGGGATGTTAGAACACATATTATGTTCAACTGCACTGGATGTGTTCAGCTGCTACGCCTGTACTATGTTTTCGTGGTAACCATAGTTATTAAAAAACAGAAGAGAAGAAGGCTAGACTGTGGTCAAACAGATCAAGCAGCTGATCACAAGACTCTCTTTCAGTCCAGAGATGCCTTTACTAACAATGTGTCAAGTGTGGATTTGCGATGGAGGTAGGAGAATAAGACGGGTCAACTAATTTCATTTGTAGCTTAAATGGGATTTGATTTTAAGTCTGCAGGGGTAAAAGAATACTGCAATGAACTCAATACATCGAGTCACCTGCCCACTTGCATGACAATTTCACCTACCCGATTGGCACTATTTTCAGGTGTTAACCACTTTGGGAGGAAGTCAGCTGCTTCTATCAGCAGGAACTCACCATCATTGTCATCAACCCTAACCAAATAGAAAATCAGTGTCATATTAAACAAGGCCCTGTATAGCACAATGATAAATAATTATCAGTTATTGTTTCAGTGAAAGGAGGCTTCATCACTTAAAAAAAACAAACAAACCACATTCATTGTTAAAGATTTTTTTCCCCTCTTAATCCTCTAAAACAAGACAGAAATATACCATTACATGGTTAAAGGTTTCAGCTGCCTGCTCCTTTTAGGAAAGGCATTTCCCCTTTTACTTGGTAGCTGCCTTAAATAGGGTTTCCAGAATTTTTTCTTTTTTTGCATGTTCCTATATGGAAGTCACCTAATGTTTCCTCCACTTGAAGGAGTTCTTTCACCGATAGTAAGTTAAGAAGTCTGCAAAATTTGTAGTCACATTTGTATTATGAACAAGAATAGGACTCATTTCTTTGAGCCATGTATTAGGAAAACATTGGAAACATGCAATATGCTCAAGAACAGTTTATATAGAAACACAATTAAGAACAAGACTGGGGGAGTATTATTTCTACACACAGATGCTACAATGTCACGCATCAACCACATTGTATTCTGGTCACCCTAAAAGGCACTTTTATTTCATCTATCCTAGAGGAGAGTAAAATTTAAAATTAAGATTATGTTGTTATATAGTAATCTTAAAATTCAAATTACAGAGAGTCATATTCTTCCTCAGGCCCTGGTACACCAAAGCACTTAAGCACATGCTTAACTAAGTTGAAAGGGACTATGCATGTGCTTAAAATTAAGCACATGATTACACACGTTGCTGAACTGGGCCCTCAATAACAGTCTATAGAAAGACCAGCAAAAGAGACAAATTACTTGTGTACTTTTCTGAACATACAAACAATGGGCAACTAAACTGCTAATCTCTTTTCCCTTACTTTCTCCTATATAACAAGAAACCATTAGTACAAAGCCACAACAGTGAATTCTATTTTCAATAAATACTTCACAAACTCAGATGTCTGACATGAACATTACAGACCTAGATCGGTATAAGTATGTTGCTCCAGGGTGTAAAAAATCCACACCCGAGTGACGTAGTTATATTGACCTAACTCCCCATGTAGACAGTGTTATGTTGATAACGAGTTTCTCCCATTGACATAATCCACCTTCTCGAGGTGGTAGCTAACTATGGCAACAGGAAAAGCTCTCCCATCAGCATAGGAGCGTCTTCACTTAAGCACTGCAGCTGCACCGATGCAGCGTTTTAAGCGTAGACCTGGGATCTAGCCTGCATGAACTAAAGTAAACAGTAAGACTCCAGTTAACACTTTCAAGCTGTTTTAGAAGGAAAAGTTATTTGTCTTTTGTTTTCCCCATCTTGACAACAGAAAAGTGTTTTTGAAAAGGCAATCCAATATTATCCTGGTGAGGTTTAGAGTACAGCAATAGCTGTCACTGAAGGAGCATAAAAAGTCTTTAATTTACAGTTTCACAAAACGCTGAAAATGTGTTAGAGGTACCTTGCTACTAATTCTGGAAACTTCTTCGTTACTTGCTGTATGAGGTACACAATAAACCATTCATCTTCAATGTTATCCCCAAATTTAGTCACACCACCAATATGTGCAGGGATATCTCCTGGGAGGAGGGATTAAAAAAAGAATTCAAGACAGAAGTTAAGCAGTATGATTTCTATTAATGATCTGCAAAATATAGTCAATCTATTCACTAGGTATCAGAGGGGGAGCCATGTTAGTCTGTATCCACAAAAACAATGAGGAGTCCTGTGGCACCTTAAAGACTAATGCCCAAATAAATCTGTTAGTATTTAAGATGCCACCGGACTCCTCTTTGTTTCCATCTATTCACTATGTCAGCGGTTCTCAAACTTTAGCAAGCCGAGGACCCCCATTTTGATTTATAATTTTTCAGGGACCCCCCAAGCTCCCCCCGCCCTGCTCCAGCCCCAGGCCCTGCCCCGATTCTACCTCTTCCCCCCAGGCCCTCCGCCGCTCACTCCATCGCCACTCCCTCCGTTACTCGCTTTCCCCTACCCTCACTCAGTTTCACCAGGCTGGGGCAGGAGGAGATGCGGGGTGCAGGCTCTGGGTGGAAGTTTGGGTATAGGAGGGGGTGTGGGCTCTGGGAAGGAGGTTGGGTGTAGGCTTTGGGCTAGGGTGTGGGAGGGGGTGAGGGTTGTGGACTCTGGTTAGGCAGCGCTTACCTCGGGCATCTCCTGAAAGTTACCAGAACACATCTCTCTGGCAGCAATTCCTAGGTGGGGTGGCCAAAGGGGTCTCCAAGCGCCGACCCTGCCCACAAGCACTGCCCCCACAGCTCTCATTGGCCACAGTTCCCAGCCAATGAGAGCTGCGGAGTCAGAGCTTGGGGTGGGGCAGCATGCAGAGACCCCCGCCGGGGTTGCAGGGACATGCTGACCACTTCCAGGAGCAGCGCAGAGCCAGGGAACTTGTTTTAGCTCCACTGGACTTTTAGCACCTAAAATCTCCTGCATTGACTTCAGTAGGCTCCAGGAGATAGAGGGAGGAAGAGGAGTTGATCAGCAGGGTCTGTGGCCCCCCAGACTATTCTTGGGGACCCCAATTTGAGAAATGCTGCACTACATAGTATAACTGGAGGTGGGGAGAAATGGGACAGAACATGCCTCAGTAGTTGAAAAGCTGAATGTTTTGTGCTAGTAGTGATGTTAACAGCAATATCAAACAGAAAGAAAGCAAGATAAACAGCAGGCAACCTTAGCGATAACTGCAGTACCAATACAACAAAATATGGAGAATGATTTGCAACTTTTCACTTAAGGAAAGGGGTTAAACTAACAATACTATAAAAAAACTAAGTTTTCAGTGAACAAACTCATAACAGTTTCAGTTTCTCCTCCTCTCGGTCCCAAAAAGATATACAGTCACCACTCAGTAATACCACCAGCATATTTTATTTTCATGATAGTAGACAGTCACTAAGCAGGCAGAAATCGAACCCTATACCAGATGAAAACAAATGCAGTAGTTTTACCTTTAGGAGGTTTGTATTTGAGATTAAAAGGTTGATTTTGCCAGATATAAGAAACTAATATTGGTGCAAACTGGACCAATATCCTCTCAATGTACTGCTGAAGAACTTCTCTGTGTTGGTCTGGGTCACCTTGTTCACAAGGTATCAGAAAAAGTTGGTACTGCACTGCATCGTCTACAGTTGCCAATCTCAGCTCCCCTTCCATTCTGAACTTTTATAAAGTGACCTTCAAAAAACAAACCAAAGAGTTAAATCATTCAAAAGCAGTAAATATTAAGTAACCCATCCTCCAAAATGATATAATCAGCCATATTATCAATTCAAAACATTCCTGACATGTTGCCCCAGCCAGTTACATCTGATAAAAAAACTCTTTATTTACTCTATGGAGCAAACCAATTCTACAGCAGAGAGAAACCTTAAAAGTTGTCCCAAAAGATGTATAAATAGGAGAACTCAGCCCTATTTCAGACACTTTGTATTAGAGTGACCAGATGTCCCAATTTTATAGGGACAGTCCCGATTTTGGGGGCTTTTTCTTGTATAGGCTCCTAGTACCCCCCAACTCCTGTCCCGATTTTTCACACTTGCTGTCTGGTCACCCTACTCTGTATCCAGAGCCATGCCCACAGGTGCCACAGCCACACATCAGAGTCATCCCCGAAAGAGACACTGGCCAGTCACCAACCTCCACCCCCACGCGGCCACCATCACAGCCACAGAAAGGAGCGGCCCCCGCTGCCCTTCTCCGTGCAGAGCTAATGCCTCGCGGCCTCTTCTCCGCAAACTGCACCAGCCACTTCCAACACCCCCGCGACTACTGCGCCCAGCCCGGGACACCCGGACCCGACCAACGGCAGCGGCTTCCCGAGGAGCTGCGGGCGCAGAGCGCCTGGCGAGGGCCCCGGCGCGAGAGTGCGGCAGTTAGACCGCCCGGCCCGGCGCCCCCAGAGGAGTGCGGGCGGCCCTAGGCCAGCCCGCCACACGACGCCGCAGAACGTGGGAAGACCGATCGCGGAGGGCCCCACGCACCAAGGACTCGGCCCGCCGCAGCCTGCGCGCGCACCCCTCACCAGCCGGCGCGCTCCCTGCTGCGCCAGTCGTCACCGCGCGTCCGCAGCAGCCCCACTTCCGCTCGGGGGCGGGGCGTCGTCATGGCGGCCGGAGGCCGAGCCAGGCGGCCGGAGAAGCCGCGATGAGGGATGAGGATGATCTCGCGATACACGCGGAAGCCGGTGCCCCGCGACGCGCTGGAGATGTGAGTGTCCCCCTTGCTGCAGCCCTTGCAGCCGGGGTAGGGCCAGCCCTGGTCCGCACGCGGGAGGTTTGGCGGTAACAGGCCCAACGGCCGAGCCCTCACTGCTCCCCACTCTGACAGCAGTACTCTCCCAACCTGACAGCCGCACCCCCACACAGGGCCTGCCCCCCAGCATGACAGCAACAACTCTCTCATAGGGCCCGAGCCCCCTCCCCCGGCCTGACAGCAGCTCCTCGCACGGGTCCAGCCCCTCACCCCCGGCCTGACTGCAGCACAGGCCCCAGGATCCCTTCCCGCCTCATAACATAAGTTTGGGTTTTAAGTAAAACATCAAATATTGCGAGAATTGTAATCAAGTTGCCAGAGTTGACTACATTGGGTGTATTTCACAGGAGCTGCTCTAAGAATGGCTAGACCAGGGGTGGCCAACCTGAGCCTGAGAAGGAGCCAGAATTTACCAATGTACATTGCCAAAAAGCCACAGTAATATGTCAGCAGTTCCCTCCGCTCCCAGGGCCTCCTCACATCTCCAGATGAGCTGTTCGTGGTGCGCAGGAGGCTCGTAAGGGGGGGTGGAACGCCTTGGCAGGCTCAGGGGAGGGGGCGGAAAGGGGTGGAGTGGGGGCACAGCCAGAGGTTGAGCAGTGAGCACCCCCTGGCACATTGGAAAGTTGGCACCTGTAGCTCCAGCCCTGGAGTCGGTGCCTATACAAGGAGCCGCATATTAACTTCTGAAGAGCTGCATGTGCCACTGGAGCCACAGGTTAGCCACCCCTGAGCTAGAGCTATCAGTCTTTGATTCTTTGGGAGTGACAGTAGTTCAGTAAACAGAAATCTGCAACATAACTCAGAGCCATATTTGCCCTTGAGATTGTGTTGCAGCTCCATCTTAATCTAAGTTTCTTTGAAGCATAGAAAATGATAGCTAAAATAAAGTGTGAAGGAACCTGTCCAATCTCTGTGTTTTTTTAAAAGGTTTGTTAAAATCTAAATAATATTGTGGAAGCAGTAGTGGTGGGTACAGTATCCAAACAAAATAAATACAACTATTATATTGTTTATGATCAGTGTTGTCATATATTTATGTTATTCTAAAAACATTAATTTGATGAATTATGGCCTAAGAAGCTTAGTTTAAAGGGAAACAGTGGATCCTAAACTAAAATCTTTTATCTCAAACTTCAATTCTGGAGTCAATTTGTATGTTTAAAGTCTAAGACTTTGATGACAATAGCGATTTGTAATGGAATACTGGTAGATATTTAATATAGTGGCACTAATCCTCTAAGCATATAAAGACAGTTTAGGTGTGCATGTTATTGTTTCCTTTAAAATCAGCAAAAACCTCTAATGCCCTGGAACTCTGCAGAAGTTTTGAGTTGTGGGGTTTATTCTCAGAACTAATGCCAAATTGAGCTTATTTATTTTATGTTTCTTTTAGCCATGGACTTGCAAAACATGCTTTAGAGCATCATCCCCTGGCAGAGCCACTAGATGATATTTACACAGCCACTCCGGCCACTGAAAGCTATGAAGAATTCTTGAGGTATCTGGATTAATAAAATATTTTTGTCAGGAGACCCAGAGAAACAGACAACTTTTGTGTTCTTTCTGCATTATAAAGATATCACAGCGACACAGTCTATAATATTAGGTGGTATATTTGTTGATTCACAATGGCATGAATCCACAGTATAATTACGCTACTAATGCTCGATTCCCAGAGATAATACAATATAGACCTCAGAGATCTGCACTTGCACAGGTTGCCAGTGAAATTAATGGAACCCTGCATGGGCAAAGAGGTCCCCAACATAGAACAGCTTCTTGGACTGGGGTCATAATGAGGATGGAGACAATTAAATCCCATTGTTGCCGGCAGAAAGTGCCCGAGGGAGGCAACAGCAGGGGGGTCTGTCGCCCGGTGTGCACCAAGCCAATAAACACACCAGGGTAGAGAAGCAAACTAAGTTTATTTGAGATCTCAAAGTGGTGCTGGGAGACTTGACATGCCTCAAATCCAGCACACCTAAAACAAGCAGTCTGTTCCTTTATATCCATGAGAACTTTTCTCACTGACAAGCAAGCCCCCGTTTCCCCTCCCTCTTCTGTCCGGCTGCAGCATTCTTTTCTCACACACTTCTTTGTCTTCCCCCTCCCTCTTCTCCTTCCTCCCCCTGTAGCAGTTACGTAAGCGCAGGTGCATTAAGTAATCTTGGCCGCGGCAGCTCATTAGTAAGTTTTCCTTCTGCAAGTTATCTTGTCCTTCTGCTAAAGGTGCACAGGCCTCATTACTTCTGCTTTAGACCAGTTTGAGCTATATGGCAACTGATAAGGGACATTGCACCTGGCCTTTTCTATTTATTGGCCTGTTAGGTCAATTAGAGTTTAAACATGGAAGAACTTCTGCTCATCTGAGACCCAAACAGGGAGGCTGTATATCCTTATTGCCTTTTACCTTTTAAGTTACTTAGGATTATCCTTAGTGACACCAACACCATCACTGTCCCCTTCCTGACAGCTTGACCCAGGCTTCTCACTAGAGTAGTGACTCTATGCTTTGCTGGTTGCCTTCCCTTTCATTTTGACAAGACAATATGATATATTTTTTCAAGCCCTAGTATACATGTATGGGAACACAAGTAGTGTTTGGGAATAATTTTCAGAATAGTTAAATCCTTATGATCTGTCACAGCTTGTGAATATTGTGGGTCATCTCATTTTTATGCTAGAAGCAGGAGAGAGGGAGTGTGATTTTCTGAGGTGTGGAGATGAACTGGTAATTCTCTATGTAGTTAAAGGGAGAAGGTAGTAAAATAACTCTTGGAAAATGAACGTGTCAAGAGCCTAATCCTACAGCCCTCTTCTGCAATCTAAACTGTTATAAATATGCCTTTCTACACATGAAAAATAGTCTACTCATCCACATATTTCTGAATGTATCTCATGAGAATTTTTTTCTCCTCTACCCCCAAAAATGTGCATTTTAGGGAGTCTGAAACCTTGAAGGAATCAAATTACCCAGATATTACTCCAGCTGACAATGGGAGCTCATGGTCTGCTAGTCAGAGTTACACAGGCACCTCCACTGAAGACAGCTCAGTCTTCTCTTGGGGCTACGATGTGAGTAGAACACAGTCCTCCAGCATAAAATTATGAGAGATAGTTGAAAGATTGTGCTGACACATTGAAAGTAGCATTTTGAATAAATTTCTTTGCAAAATCCAGGTTAAGGTGAGAACTGTAAATAATGTAATGGTATTTGCTATGGGAAAAGAAATGGAGGGTCTTTCTCTCTTAACCTCTCCCAACTCTCTCTTCTTTATTGTCTAATCAGTATACGTTCTGCTAATACCTGAATATCATATAGTTTGCATTTTTAGTTTAAAATTTTCAGATCACAGAAAATTTCATGAGTAAAAGTAATGTATACGGCATATATGCCATAATTGTTGAACCTCACATGCCCGTGTGTGGTTTTCATTTGGTTGGATTTACCAAACTGTATTTCGGAAAACCTCTATGCTTCTCAAAGCATATTAAAGCCACTGAAATTTTTTCCCTTTTAAAAAATGTATTTCTCTTTCATATGCCAGTACAGGCTCTGATTAACAGGTGTTATTGCTCTTTCCGCAGTGGAGACAGAAAAATTGTTGAATTTTAAATGAGTTGAGAAACATCTTCAGTTGTTTTCTGTCTGGAGAAGCATCCTCAGTTGTTTACTGGCTACATAGAGGATTTGGCACTTATCAAGTCTTGATTACTGTTCAGTGTCATACATTTATGGCAACATCTGATACCACTTAGCATTGTTTTTCCATTCTCTGTCACCATCTATGGCATGATTAATTTTCCATTTCACTGAAATTTGGATGAGTCTTATTTTTTCATGTTTCCAGGTAATTTACCTGAATTGCCATGTCTCAACTGACAATTTTCTTTCTTATTGTTGATTTAAAACAAATATTCTGAAACCTGTTAAACCATCCAGTAAGGACAGTGCTGATCTAAATTTTGTGTGTACATGAGATCAGCACTTACATCAATCCGTGTTCTCTCCAGTGGAAAGATGACTTAAGGTTAACGTGCGTCTGTGAGAGAGGTCCTTACTATTTAAATTATTCCTGCTAAAGTTTAAGTAAACTAATGTGTTTTTTTTTCAATTAAGGTGGCTTAAAAAAAATTCTCACCCCAAATCCTCCCGTTTAACATTTTTTTTTTTTGGATAATTTTTCTTCCTAGGAATTTGATAAAGCTGCCACACGACAAGTTCAGGAGATGTTCAGACACATTGATGAGCTTTTATATGAACAGAAAGAAAGTGTGCATGTTGAGGGTCTGCAAGAAGAGTGCCAACAATGGACATCTAGCTTTCCTCATCTCAGGTATTTTATTGATGGAGTAATGCTGGTAATGTCACAGAATTATTAAAGAACCAAATTGCTAGTGGTGGAAATGGCTGTATTTTTAAACACTGTTAGAACTGATGTGTGTGTGAGTGATTATACAATATGTGGAGAGAAAATTGTCTGTCTGCTCCCACTCTTCCCCCACCGCTGCAAGGCTCATATTTAGTTCCTTCAGGTGCATGGAAGACTGTTGATATTTTTCACTGCATTGGGCCCTAAAATAGCAACTTTTTCTTAGAAATGATAGATGTTTATTTTTTGATAATTAAAAAACACCAATAATTCATCTCTCCTCTACAAATAAATAGCTTGCCAGATATGGTGGCTATTTGGAGACTTAAATCTTATTCTTACATTTGACAGATTTGCCAATGCTTAAGGCATTAATTTAGAAGAGGAGAAAGCAAAAGAATTTTCTTAACACATATGCATGATACCATGCAATGTGTGTAGAGAAAATACCTCAAACCACATTAAAATATAATCTGCAAAGCAGAAAATTTCTCATTTGACAAGTATATTTTCAAAGCTTTTTGTGTGAGATACAAGCAACTTCACTATTTCTATGGTATTCATATGGCTTCCCAATAAACTTTATTTACTTTCTTGTATAATCAATCATTCAGCCATTTTATGTATCACATTGTCTGATTTTTCATATTTTCTTTTTAATATTATAGGATTTTGGGGAAGCAGGTAGTAATCCCCACAGATGAAGGTTTTGGGTGGTATTCAAGTTCACCTTCTAGCAGCTTAGGTTCATTGGATGTCAGCCCAGTACAAGAAAGAGATTCTAGTGAGTAAGTATCAGTAGATTTCCCAGATTGTATCAGTGTATGAAGGTGATTTTTCTGCTCAAGGATTGCAACAATCAATTTATTTTCTTAATTTATGAGTTGTATATAAAGTCAAGCTTCAGCATTTTTTGTTTGGTAGGTTTTTGAACAAAGCATGGATTAGTAGCCAAAAGAAAAGAGTTACTAGATTCAGGATGGTTAGACCTTCCAGATGAGTCTGTTGTTGAGGTGCAGTAGACTGCAAATTGACCTAATAAGTTGATAGTTAGCTTTTTGAGGACTTCTGTGTATAGTAATTGCCAGTGACATTCATTAACTATTAATGTTTATACAGTGCTTTAAAGATATAAAGCACTTTTTTCTTTACAATTGTTTTATAAACTTATTCTCTGAGACTGTAGACTCTTGTATAAGCATTAAAAATGTACAGCATTAAAATCCACAATATGCAGGCTTACTGTCCTTTCCAGTACCTAACCCATTAATGTACCCATTTGGTCTTCCAACCAAACCATCTTATGTGTCTCAGTTGACCATACAGGAAAAGCTAAATTCTACTGTTATAAATAGAATAACAAATTTCTTTTATTTTCTGCTTTTTGAAAAATACTTTGTTTGTTAAGGTTTAGTATTTTGGGCAAGAAGATACCTCTGTGTGTTACTCCCGTTCATAAAGATGTTGACTTTTCAAAACCTCCTACTGTTTGCTCTGTGGAGAGTGAAGAAGGTGAAGATGGAGTAATTGTTTCTGAAGGAACAACGGAGGAATATCTAGCATTTGACTGCAGAGATGTGTAGGTATTGAATATTAATCTATAACAACACCTGTAGTACTGGTGGCCTGGAATTTCTGTTGCTAAATGATAATATATTACGTTTGTTCTTGACATTGGGATGACAATTAATGTGACAAAACAATACTTTCACTGAATCTTCTCTCACATCATCCGACTAGAGAAATTTCAAATGTTTAAGGCTGGAGAGGAGCTTGTAAAACCATGGAGGTCTATCTACCTCCTTGAATTAGTAATTTTGCTGTGCTATATTTTTCCCCTCAAAGTATTTGTCTTAATTCCTTTTTATAACTGTTCATACTAGTTGCTTCTGTTTCTGGCCTGAGTGGTTTATAACATAACAGCCTGATTCTGAATGTCAAGTTTGTTACTGGTTGTTATGTATCATGAATGTGCTTGGTGCTGCTTCTGCATTTCAGTGTCCAGATTACCAGTGTTTATGTAGTATTAGATCTCTCTACCTCCTTAAGAGGAATTAAGTTGTTCTGGATTCGCTATTTATGAGAAAATAATTTACATTTGTTTCCATCAAAAGAAGGAAATTAAGGGTGTCAGTTGGAAACACCACTTATTTTGTGCAACTTGCCCAATGTAGACAAAAGTAAGGAAGAAATCTGTATGACCTGTTAGTTTGTTAGTTGGTCACAAGTTAACTAGTTTGAAAAAACAAAGTCACTTATGTGTACAGTTCATGAGTTTGATTGGTATATGGCTGTGACTTTCAAACTTTTTAGGGCTGGATACCCCTTTCCAAATAATGTAGTCTACTGCGTACCCCCATCTGAGATAGGTAGAGGTGACGTGGGGGGGCACACAGGGTCAGCCCCTCCCCCCTAGATTTCCGCCTTCCGTTTAGCAGCAGCTTCTAGAGGTTTTCAAACTATGGTGCGCATCCTCTTCGAGGGGCACAGAGGAACATTCAGGGGGATGAACAGCGACGCCACGTGGCTCGGGCCAGACCTGTGCCACAGGACTCAGGAAGGGAGCATCATCTCTATCCATTGACTCACCTCAGTGGGCCGCCCCATCTTGTCTCGGTTGAGGGGCACAACCAAAAACTGTAACTCAAAGGGGGAGCTCCCCTGAACATTGTCCGCCATTATATGATTTTTCTCATGTACCCATAGGAGTACAGCTACTCTGGTTTGAAAACCATTGTCTGGCATGTGCTGACCAGGCCAGTAGGAGGTGGGTATTGCAGTGAACAAACAGCAGAAAATTCTGTAAGGTATTAAGTAGTCAGTATAGAAAACTCCTTTAGCGCTAGCCCTTCCTTATCTTCAAAATGTGTAGCTTTTTATGTTAAATATTAAATAGAAGATATTGATGCTGTAATAAATAGATGCTGAAATATTTTTTATTCTGTGTCAGCATGAGAAATCTTTTGGCTGACCCATCATGTTCTTGAATGCAGCAGACATCTCCTGGCCTTCAGAACTTAATACACCTCTTGTCTTGTGGAAGATCCTGCAGCTGGAGTCTATTTGCTGCCCCTGAGCTTTCTTTTTATATCTTTTAAATACAAGAGCTTTATTTCTTTTTAATTCTCTGAAATTAAGTTGGTTCTATATTCTAAATATTTGGTGGCTGTTAGTTGCCTTTCTTGCCAAAATCAGTGACTTTGTAGTGATGTGCATTCAAAACTGCTGCCTAGTGGGGAGATGAATGAAGATAATAGTCCCACTGGAAGTTAAGTACTCAAATTGTAAATATTAATATATATTTTTTATAAAGCGCTCTTTATTCATGGATCTCAAAGTGCTTTACCAAGGAGGATAATTGTCATTATACTCATTTTACAGATCAGAAAGTCAAGGCACAGAGAGGTAAAGTGATTTACTGAATATCACACAGATCAGTGGCAGACTATGAAATATATTCTCATGTCAGTGTTCTATCCACAGAAGCATGCTGCCGCCAATACTAGATTCAGTGGGTTATCTGCTCTTATTTGTTGAGTGCACCGGCACCCCTCAACAGACAATAATTTGTGAGAAATATGCCATTTCTGTTGAAGTCATTTCTTGTAATCATGCAGCCAGCTGTCCTGACCTACCCATTTTATCTTAAAAGGAAATAGAACCAAAGTCTAACAGAGGTGCACATATGTAACAGACATATAACCAGCCATTTAAAACATTAAATGATTACAACAAGAATGCAAAGGATAGAGAAAGCAGTTTGTTTAAGTCAAGATAGAAATCTTGCTCACCGTCTCTTTACAGGGAGGAAGAGTTGCATGAAAGGAAAATGGGACTCTCATCTGACAGACAGAAATTAGGTTTCCCTCCTATATCTCCATGTTACTGCATGAAGGATGCTGTGCTCACATATGTGTTTGATGATGTGTGGCGTGAAGTCCTGGACTCTGTGGAGGAGTTAATCTGCCGGCACTGGGAAGGATCAGTCTCCGGTAAGGATCAGTGTTGACATAAAATTTGAAATGGATGTAATACTCTGATGCTCTCTTTAAAAAGGATATTCTTTGTAGTGCTTAAAATTAGTAAGCCTTAGCCTCATAGGATACACTGTATTTCTGGAGGCAATATTTGTGCATTAAATCATACTTCAAAGAGAGGTAGTCAGTACTTTTTATTACTTAGTATAATTTTTATACCTTCCATAGTTTCCAATATTATTTTAGAATCCTATAAATAACACTTGTTGCTCTATTCCATTTGGGAAACACTGTTTGTCTTCCTACTACCCAAAAATAATCAGTTCACTAGTGTCTTTGACAACCACACAGGTTTGAAGTACGCTTATTTCATCTTTTGGTTAGCTGCTATCCTGCATCATCAGAGCAGAGATATTGCAGTATTGTATTGGTAATGTTTTGTTTTTGTTAAAGAGCAATGAATAGGGTAAATTGAAAAATAAAAAAATATTTTAGATAGTACTCCCCACCACATTACATTTTCAAGGGATGTTAAAATCTGTAGTTGATATTACTGTTTAAACAACTTATAACCTGCCTGCCTGTGAAAAAAATCATCTGATCCATACTTGCAGAGCAGGATTTTTTTTTACTACTGTATGGAATGGAATAAAAGAGAGACATATTTTGGTGATACCCTTTAACAACAACAGTACCTTGATTTTTCAACTTGATGAGACATGAATTTAACAATACTAAACAGAATTAAACACCTGAATGAAATCTATCAAAAAAGAGCCTAAAATCTTTGGATTCAAAGTATTGCCCATAAAAGTGGCAATGCTGACAGTTTGTAGTGATGTGGATTCTCCACTCTTCTTGTTTTGCATAGATGATGAGAAAAATGTCATAACTGTAGAAACAAGGAGAATGGATCCTGGAAGCCCTTTTCTGCAGTTTGAACCTCTGCCATTGGTGTTACCTCGAGTGCCACAAGCTAAAATGCCCTCCGTCACCTCAAATTTGGTAAGCTCTACTGGCCCAGTGGTTAAGGTTGAATTGGAGTAACACTGCCTGCCTGGCCAGAGTGGCTAAAGTTTTCTAGAGGGAGATTTGTGCTTTGACCTCTTCATAAAATTAGAATCATGATCACTAACTGCCCTTTCTAAAACTTCAGTTTTGTTATGCCTCACAGTAACAATTGTTTTTTATCTGTTTTAAATGTTGTTGTTGTTTTGTAGTATCATTTATAATGGACCAAGGTATGGTGAGTTTTGGATGGTAATGGTGTAGATTCTTCCTATACTTAACACTGCTTGAGTTAAATTGTGAGGTTCTGAGTGGTGTGCACGAGAGATGTTTTAGGCACTGTCAACCCAGCCATTTCCAAGGTCATTAGAAATTAGAGATTAGAGTCTAGTCTCTGTGAAGTGGTAAGTGACTCTACATTTAAAACATGATTTAAAAAAAAAATTTTTTTAGATACTGATTCTGGCCCTGCATGTTCTACTTTAGGATTAGATGTCCATAAAGTGGAAAGCACCAAAAATGTTATCTATATTTCATCAGTTTTTAACTCAATTCTTTCCTTTTTATTTCTTTCTTCCCACTTTTCCTGTATAATCCTCTGCCTCTTCCTCATGTTTGCCTTATTGTATGTGTAGTGCCCACAACCCAGATGTAGCCGCAAAACCAAAAAGAGGAGAAAATCACCTCAAGTATGTATGCTGGAGAGATTAAAGCTCTGTTGTTCTTACTATTGGTGTCATTGTGGTGGGTGGAATTTGCCATTTTTCCAGATCAGCCTGAGTTACAAGGAGAGGATTTTCCAGTTTTATTCTTGACATAAAAGAAGTGCCCAACACATTGTAAAGTGAGATCATAAAGATTCTCCTTTAGTCATTATATTACACTCATTTGTGCACCATGTCACAAGATTGTTTCTTGCAAATGAAAGCCTCAGTTGTGAAGCTTTAAGTACAATATATAGTATGGTAGCAGATATTTTAAAATAAAAATATATACTAAGTGCCATCATTTGCAAGACCAAGCTTCAACTGTTATTTATAGGATACTTAGCCAAACTATGAGAGTGATGTATATGAATATACTCTGCTTTGGTTGGAAGCATTCAGCTTCTGTTGTTTTCCAGTGATTATGTGATAAGGGCAAGAACATAGGTGAGTCATCATGTCAAAAGTAAATCTGTTTTTTTCTGACTTGCAGATAAATGTCTCTCAAGGATCAAGTGGAAGCCCTCAACAAAATCTGAATGGTTTGATGGTGATACATGGGATCCACTTACAGCAAAGGAATCTGCCTCTAATAGAGAAAATATTGTAAGAATTAGTAGCTTTTTGTCTTCGTAGTACTGTAGTAAAGTTGTGCTCTTTAATGCTAGGAAAGAAGAATGTATTGGGATTAAACCCAGTGTCAAAGAAATTAATCTCCCATAGTGTAAGCAGCAGATCTCGATTATTTTCTCACCTACTTATCTGTTGTCAGTGATGCAATATATTTACTGCACTTGCACAAGACTAACTTTATGCTCCTGTGTAAGCCACTGGGACTACTCGCATGCCTAAAGTTAGGCACATGCTTAAATACTTTGCTGAATCAGAATTTAAAAGTGTTAAATATACTGTGGTTTCATAAGGGTAGCTGAAAGGATGGTGTTGAGGTTTGGTTTTCTTTTTAAAATGTAGTGGTTGGATGCTCATGTAAGAGACTGATACAACTTGACTCACATGAGGCATGGGGGAGAGAGAATGTAATACCAGTTCTCTCTTACCATTCTGCCAATATAACAGTCTGGAACTGGAACAAGCCTGCTATTTCATATATTGAGGCTCTCTCAAAAAAAGGCCCATCTTGCCAAATGGCAAATTGTGTGGTGGTTTTGTGACATGCAACAGATGGAACAAGCAAACAACACCTTTTTGTTTCTGATCTAAATATTATTTCAACTTGATCTACAGAGATGAAAGATTAATGCACTAACCCATTAAGTCATCTAATCCCAAACTTTTAAAATTTATTTTTTTAATATGGCTAGTTTATCAGTTAGCTGTTGTCTGCATCACAACTGGTACTAGCTGGCATAGCGTTTGTTATCCTGAAGAGGACAATCACAGGTTGAATGGAGCTGGAAACTAAGGTGCCCTCTTAGCTCTAGAGATAGACCTGTTTGATCTGGTCTGAGGCAAAAAGCCCAGGATGTGAGGGTTTAGCTTGCATTGCCACTCTCTGTGTTGTATAGTAATTCTTCCATTTCTATTCTCTTCAATCCGGAACATTTCATGATAATTAAAAATAAAGCCTACCTCCTTTCTTTCTGTTCCTTGCCCTATTGCTTGATAGCACAGCCCTCCGTGACTTATAGAATGGTATCAAAAGTGTCTGTACTAGGAGTATGAAATCTGTCATAATGACCATGTTTATGTATGTTTCGTTTGGTTCCTTGATTCTGTTGTTAGAGATCTGGATGACAAACCACTATTGAGGCCAGGCTCCAGTTCCATCCTCTCAACAAGAACTCGACTAAATCGCACTCTAGAGCTCAGTACGTCTTCTCTGTCATATTCTGCTCATTCTGCTAGAAGACGCAATCCACCACCACGCACCCTGCATCCCATCAACACTAACCACTCTCGTTCGGGGACACCAAGATCCATGGATGAAGTCATCAGGGGAACACGACTGTATGTTTGAAAACCAGTTTTTCACTCTGCAAATTATAGAACTAAAGGTTTATAGAACAAAGTCCATATAAAGCAAAAAAGCTGTCAAATGGCGACTGTGTCTGATTTTTAATTAAAAAAAAATATAACTGCAAATTAAATCACTGCCTCCTGAGAAAGCTGAAACTGCTACATTTGCTAAAACTGACGTAACATTTTACCTGAAACCTATGTTTCTGAAAATTGTGTAAGATGTGATGCTGTGCATTGCTGTATAAGAGAGACTACATTCCTATAAGTTCTGAGCAACTGGAGAGCAAACTTAATTTTATTAATTGCTGCCTTGGAGAGAAGAGGAGAGTTGCACGTAAAGATGTACAATATGATAGCTACAGAGGACGCTAATCTTAGTGAGTCTGTTCCAAAGCCCGCTGAAGTCAATGGAAAGACTCCCATTGACCTCAATGGGCTTTGGATCAACTCAGGAATGAAATTATTTTCATTTTCCTCCAGTCTTTTGCCTGCATCCAAAACAGACTTTAACACTCTGAAAGCAGCTGAGTCACCCTGGAGTGCGAGTACCAAGAGCTGGCTCTTCTGGATTTAGAAGTGACATGCCAAAATGTATGATTCTGGGAAGCCACAAGTACTAAAAGTCTCTAATTGATCTCTGATGCTTCTGGTATCTGTGACAACCCAGAATGATATATTGTGCAACATTGCTAGTAAATCCAGAAGAGTCATTGGATATCACAGACCCTAAAAATGTTTTATTTAGAAAAGTGAATTCAAGTTTTTCTCTGTTGAGTGTCCTTTGCAGGCAGGCTAGTGGCAGAATTCTGTATGTGTTTCTGGAACTGACTTGACTTTTCCTTTTGACTTTACAGTCTACATTTAGGAATGGACTTGTGTTCTTTTAAACTCATCCAATCTATCCTGTCTTCTCTACCTTTTTTTTCAGATGTTGTCATTATTACCAACTCAGCTGTAAATTACTTAATAGCTGATTCTCCTTCTTCCTTCCAGTGTCTTATAATGTCTCTCTTCACTATTCTCAGACCCAGAGATTCATTTCACAATTCTTGAAGTACCCCCTTTATTCTTAGAATATATACTAAATGCATATATAGGTTCCAAGGAGAGGTTTTAAAAAAATTGGTTATTTTTTCAAGCTCTTGTAACACGTAGTTCCAGAATGTCCTCCCAATGTATGCATATAATACCAAAGGCCTCTTGAATATCTTCAGTACTTATCTCATAAGTGGACTCTATTCATATATAAGATGCCTATAAATTGCAGTATTTTCAAAGCAGAATACCTATTTTACAACTTTTTACTTTTGTTTGCACATTGTAGTTATTCCTTAAACACACACATTAACACAAATATTATGTAGGTTTAAATATCACAGTTAAATAAATTTTAAAACGGAATAGTTAAAAATCATTTTTGCTTACTTGTCCAGACTTAAATTTTGTGTCTTTTCTGCAACACTTGCTAATAAATTATCACTCAGACTTCAGAGAAGCCAGGGAATGCTGCTCCCTGTCTTGTTTTAGATGTCATTGATTCCATCAACTTTGTAAGATAAATAATGAACTTGCCTTTTGTTGGGTAGAAAGCTTCTGAGTTCACCTTCTTAAAAAAAGGATTTGCTCTTAACAAGCCTTTTACATCTTTCTTTTTGGTTCTGTAATGAAGTCATAAAGTTGAATTTGTGAGATCACAGTTAGTGATTTCGTAGACAAGCAGGATGAGAAACAGATCTGTGTGGTAGAATCTCTTGCTTAAAATACACATTTCAGCAGTATCTATATTTGTTTGTATATTTTGCCATACACAGTGGTATCTAACATAAAGTTTCAACATTGTCCTGTTAGGACACACTTCTCTTCTCCATTCTGAGATATCATTGGTCCGTTATTGATTTCTTTCCTCCCTTTTTTGGGCTTTCTGGCCACAGTGACAGAGTGTTTATTAAGAAAAAGGCAGTGTAAACATATGCATCTTGTATTGTACAATAAAAGAGGCAAAACATGACATCATCCTTATGCACTGTGGTACAGTTCCATAGCAGGGTGCCCTTTCACAAGAATGCCAGGACTCCAGCACCAGTGAGCTTCATCTTGGGTACCAACAACTACTTAGTACTTGTTGAGCACTGTATTTCAAGGATGATGTGGAGGAAAAGGCAGTCCTATTTAGGCTCTGACGATAAAGATCAGGACTTTTAATTGGATCTAGTGTTAAAGGGGGAGCTAGTACAGTGATTCTCATTTATATGTTCTTGTCTATCTGTTCTGCGTAGGAGATGGGGTTCTACATTCCAGACCAGCTGCAGCCTCTGTATATCTTCCATTCTCAGCCCCACGTAGAGAGTATTACAGTATTCTATCCTTGAGACTACAAAGACATAGATCCAGAAGATGTTTCTGGCTGCTGCCACAGCTTGGATATCTAGATACAGTGCAGAGCCAAGATGGCCTACCTCCTAGACAGTAGACAGAAGCCTTCAACAGAAGAAATTGATACAGATTATGCAAAATCTGCCAAAAGTTCCTCACTGCCCACCAACATTTATCTTACTTGAAACTGAGTCAGTGTTTACTGAACTCTATCCATCCAGGTGCTTATTTCTTCCATACAGTGAGGTAGCTGGAAGATGGCATCTGCTTCAGGTGCAAACGATATATGTAGCTGTGCCTTAGCAGCATGTTGCTGACATTTGAGCCCATACTAACACAACCATCTCATGGTCTCTCACATAGATATTGACGAGGAGTGGGGACAGTATTGAGGCCTGTGGGATTCCACAGATACAGGCTTTTGGTAAGAGCAGTTGCCCATCACAGCCCTCAGATGTAGTCAAGACGAATGAGTAGAACACTGTGAGAGCAGTGCCATCAACTCCTGCTATATTCCATGGATGGGATAGCAATATCTTGTGGTCAGCCATATTGAGGGCATTAGATAAATACAGTAGAACTAGCACAGATGCCTTGCCACTGTTCATGGCATAAAATCATCTGAAAGAGTAACTGTGCTATCTCAATGTCATAGCTAGGTCTGAAACCTATCTGGGAGGGATCTAGTGATAAGTAATTATGTGGTGCTGGAGCTGGGCTGCTGTTACCTTTCCCATGACCTTGCTTAGGGTTGTGAAGATCTGAGATCTAGTGAAACTGCTGAGATCGCTGTTGTTTTGACCATTGACTGGACCATAACAGACTTCAGGGTGTCTGGAAGGTTTGCCTTCCCAAGGGATACATTGACAAAATGCATGAAGAGCAGTCCCCAGCCTACTAACAAGGGAATACAGAAAATTACTGGCTAAGACCATTTTGTAACTTTTCAAAAATAATTTCAAGCTTAGTCCAATGCGGTGCTCGCCCTTAAAGCCCAGTTCTCCTATACTTTCCACACAACAACCCAGCATCTTAAATTACAATTCTCCATGTGTTGTCCTGAGTTTTATTGTTTCATTTGTTTTAGCTCACATCGGTCTCATAATCTCTGGTATTAATGTATATTTTTGGTTATTGGTGGTGGCGGATTCCAGTCCTACTGCACATGACCAGCTGTTGTCACCGTCCTTAATGCCCTTGAGCCGAAATAATCTTCTGCCACCTATTAGTACTGCTGACGTGATGGAACACTTGAACACCGTGAGATCCCAAAGACAAACGGTAACCTCCCAATTTGTATGTCATATGAAAACACGTTTAATTCTTTGGAAACGAGAGATGTGTTAAAGTTGAATTTAGCTCACAGCAGATTGTATTGGCAAATCCAAGAACTGTTTGTTGTATTTTTATTTTTGGTTTATATTTTTGTTGTTATCCAGATTATCCTGATGTTCTTAGAAGTTCTTCCTCATAGTTATGATAAGATAATACAATGTTGTAATACAAAAATAAGCTCATGAGTTTTGACCAACAAACTGGAGCAAAGTTGAGTGCTTTTCAGACCCAGTGAACCATTTTCTGTTTCCTATGAAGATGCTCATAGTTGATTAAACTCTGATTCCAAGATTTTATCTTTAATGTAGTCACAATCAAAAATAGTCTGATTGTTAATTTTTCTGTACTTTGATGTAGAAAGCCCGAGGGAATTCCAGTCGAGCTCAGAGTGCAATGGAAGATGAGATTAACCATCAGCAGCCACAGGAGAGGCTTTTCTTACCTGATCATTTCTCCAGGCCTAATACAACACATGCATTTTGGGTAAAAAATAATATTTAGCTCCAGAGAGATTGTTTGGTAGATTTTTGCTTTAGCAGTTACCATTTATAAATACTTAATGGAGAACTGGATGGCTCAAGTGATTGGTACAGAACCTTTAACTCCTACATCCCCAATTTAAAGCTGCCCAGGTTGGTAGGTATAAAGTTGTTTGGCACCTGTGAAATGACAATGTGGACTCAGTCCAGTTCCTAGAGGTTAAGTGTCCATGCCTCCAAATTCCTCACAACCAGCTCTCTTTATGGTCAGTATTTTCAGCTATTGGAACTACACTCTTCTCCTTAGAGATGATCCTTCCAGAACAAGTGTGAGGTATATTGTGAAGAAGCTTGTACTACTTTTGATCTAAATATGACTTTAATCTTCAGAGCTTTTCAAGCCAGCATCTTTCAAGAGGATTACATTCATGAAGAAATTAGGAAGAAAAAAATACTTTGCTTTGTAAACGTAAAGGGACTTGTTGGGCCATCTACTCAACCTCCTGCATAACTGAAGGATAGTTTTCTTAAGTTTCCTTGAACAACCCCATATTATTTGTAAAATCTCTACAGTTCAATTTCATTATCAGATGCTGCTGTATAGCTCTTTATTTTAAAATTTACTGGGGAACAATCTGGCTGGCTTCTTGTCCCAGCTTTAACTAACTTTTTTATTATACACCTCTACCCCGATATAACACAAATTCTGATATAACGCGTTAAAGCAGTGCTTCAGGGGGCTGGGGGGGCAGGGCTGCGCACTCTGGCGGATCAAAGCAAGTTCGATATAACGTGGTTTCACCTATAAGGTGGTAAGATTTTTTGGCTCCTGAGGACAGCTTTATATCAAGGTAGAGGTGTATTAAGCTTTGTGAGTGTTGAATCCTGCAGTACAGCTCATGGTTTCCATGTATGGTTGTAGGAACACTTGGGCTTCCTATCTTGAAACATAGGTAGTTTGAATGGCTAGTGCTGCTTCTAAGTAATATACAGTAGATTTTTGGGGGGGAGGGGAGAGGTGTAGATAGGTGTGGGATCTTCTGTCCAATTTAACCTAAGGGAGAACCACCTCAGGATATTAATCTTTTTATATTAGGATCACGTATTGTATTTATGAGGTTATAAATATGGAGTTATTGGGCACCATTAAAAGTGTTCTGTTTTAATAAAATTCTTGGTATTGGGACTTGCCATTTTAAAAAATCCTGTTAATGCAAATATTCAAAACTAGTTCACCTTATCTTTCAGCCTGATCCACAGTATCACCGTTCTTGCACAGTTATTGATTATGCTAATCAACCCTGGACCAGTAGAGGATCAGCAGGCACAGGTACTGCAATATTTTAACTGAAATAATAATGGGTGTGATGTGGGGTATTTGCTGCTTTTATATCACATGACTTAAGTTGTATCTGCAACATGAACAGAAAACCTCTATTAATTAATTTATACTTTATTTATACTTCTAATTTACTGTTATACAAAGTTTCACAGATAGGGGGTTGTGTGGTTTTTCCTCCTGCCATATGTAACAGTTTAAATAATTCAAAGGACTTTTTACACTGTGGACTTTGATCCTTCTCCTATTAAAATACATGGAAATTGACTGAATAGAAAGAAAGATCAAGTACTATATATGTGAAATTCAAGGTTATATTTTCCTGTTGGTTCTGGTTCACTATCTGTATAACTAAGGCCTTGCTTATATTAAAAGCTGCGCTGGTTTAACTGAAAGTCAGTGTAGTTCAGGGGTCAGCAACCTTTCAGAAGTGGTGTGGCGAATCTTCATTTATTCACTCTAATCTAAGGTTTCACGTGCCAGTAATATATTTGAACATTTTTAGAAGGTGTCTTTCTATAAGTCTATAATATATAACTGAACTATTGTTGTATGTAAAGTAAATAAGGCTTTTAAAATGTTTAAGAAGCTTCATTTAAAATTAAATTAAAATGCAGAGTCCCCCGGACTGGTGGCCAGGACCCAGGCAGTGTGAGTGCCACTGAAAACCAGCTTGTGTGCTGCCTTCCGCACCCTTGCCCTAGGCTGCCTGTCCCTGGTGTAGTTGAATCAATGTGTCAAAATCCCTATAGGGATACTTTTACATGAGTTTAAACCCCAGATATCAATTTAGCTTCATTTGACTTGTAACCCACTTAAGCTGAATATACACATAGTTTAAATTGAGTTGAGTAACCATGCAGAGGATTTTACCAGTTTAGTTAAGTTGATTTAAAATCCACTTTTAGTTAAACCAGTGAAGTTTCTAAATGTAGATGAGGTTTTGCATGGGGAAGGGTGGGGATGGGATGAGATGAACTTAGTGGCAGATAATACGCATTCCCTAGCCTGAACTGCCCTACTATTCTGGAAATGCTAATGATACAATTCTTAACTTTTAAAACAAAGCCATTCTTATGTGCTTCAGATACAACCCCCATTACGATTTTGTGATTTAGCAGCAGGGTACACGAAGCAGTGTGCGCGCAAGTGCACTTTTGCCACAGAAATCATCTAGGGAGGAAGGCCTCTTGTCTCCAGCAACTCTTGCTTCAGAGATCTCAGGATTACTGTAGGGAGGGTGTCACTCATTGTACTCTGCAATTACACAGCAGTAAAAAACAGTTAGCCAAATCTATAGAGTTTTGTTTTCTATATTGACTGTATTGTTTTCAGGTATGGCTGGGTAGTTTACATTGGAAAATAGTCTGGATTGTAAATCCTTAATTGGGATAATCTTTTCACCTAAAACTCAAAACCCATCCTATGTATCTATCTTAATACTGGAATGTTTATTGCTCTACAGATTCTATTAACATAAGAGCGAGAGGTATCAAGTTAGGGATATCTAGTTCTTCCTGAATTAGTTCTTTTCACCATCATGCTCTGGGTCATTCTTTAAATGAGGAGAGAAAAGATCATCCTCCATTGGGTAAGAAATGAGGCAGCAGACTTGACAACTGTTAAATGTTCTTGGTGTATTTATATCTGATAGTTGGTCTGTCAGATTCCTAGTGGATAGGTGTTAGGATGGTATTTATTATCTGATCTGGTATCAGACATGCCAAACCCATGAAAAAAATGCAGAAATTAGGCTTGTTTTTGGCTTAATTGGCTTGTTGCTTCTTTTTTTTGATTGGCTCCTGGCAAGCAGGGGCAATGGGGGAGAGAGTCAAGGGTGAACACCAGGCCCATCACAGTCCATGGCGATTAGTTCATAGAGTGTTGGGGTTCATAGGGATTGGTTTGTTTTGGCCTTGTTTTGAAATGGGATTAGCTTGATTTTTGGCTTATTGTGAAAGTCAGGGTGCTTATTTACTGTGTGAGAGTTGGCAACTGTGGCTGGTAACCTTGTCAATGATTGAACAGTTATGGAGAGCATCTGGTGGGTCCTTCAGCTCAGTGTTGAAGCACATAGTCAGGGAGGAAAATGGGGGTGGATAATTGAACTATTACTGTCTGTTGTACTATTAGAAAGCTCTTGCAGCTTCTCCCTTTCTGTTGGAATTCTTGAGTCCCATGATTTGTGGTGTTAACTCTAATAAGGCATAATTTTCCATCCATCAGAATCAGTGCAATATAGTTCAGTGAAGCAGCCACTCACTCAGCTAGCGAGCACAGCAGAAACCAGCCCAAGAAGGGATAGCAACAGGAAGGGTTTGGCATATAAATTTTGTAGGAATGAAATGCACACCAACATGCCCTAGCAGCACCTCCCTGTTATTTCCCCTACTTAGTTCTGGACTGGACGGAGAGTATTAAACACTTTAAATAGCAAGTTACTGTGCAGCAAGCCAGGTTGCGAAGCTACAGTGCACCAGCTTGCCATGCAATAACACCCTGTGTGGATATTGACACAGTGTACTTCAGGTAATAGTATGTCAAGCCAACATCCAGGACTTCATGCTCCTTAGCAGTGTCTACAAAGGACATTACTATGTGATATGACAAAACGACTATGATATGGAATTTTAGCCCAGCTTGCGACACAGAAAACTTGCCATGTAGACAAGCCCTAAAGGCACAGTTGGGATAGGGTACCAGTATGCATGTGTTTCTCCCTCCCCACCAAGCGTCCAGGGAATCAGCTCCTTCTCAGGCCAAGCTCCTCTCAACTCCTGCTCTCTCATTGCTGCCAGAATTTGTATAGACCACAGATCACGAACCTAAATACTTAACCCCACCACCATTAGAGTATCTGAATAGGGCCCGGGCTGGAGGGTGCTCAAAGGGCATGTCTGAGTGGAAGGAACTAGGATGCATGATCTAGCATCAAAAAGGGGAAATTAGTGCCTGCATTGTGTGTATGTTTTATGTACACTTCACACTGGTTTTTCAAGCTGAAACATCCATAGCCAAAGGGAGTATTGCCTACAAGAGAAGACAGACCAAAAGAAGAAACTGTCTTAAAAATCATGATTTTTTAAGGATGGTAAATATTAGACTCTCCTGTATTTATGCTGGTACTTCTCACAAGCACTGGAATTTCAAGTATTCTTGGTACAAAGCTTCTTTAATGCATCAGGGCACAGAGCAGTCCACAATAATACAGCAGCTACTTTTAACCAAGGTAAATAGAAAGGAGCACAAACATTGCCAAATTAAGTATAAAAACGTACTAAGAAATGCCAAAAAGGAGTTTGAAGAATGGTGAGCCAAAAACTCAGTTAAAAAGAGACATTTTATTACCTTTTATCAGAAGCAGGAAGCCTGCTAAACAACCAGTGGGGCCCCTGGCTGATCAAGATACAAAAGGAGCATTTAAAGATGATAAAGTTATTGCAGAAAAACTAAATGAATTTTGTTTCAGTCTTCACAGCTGAGGATGTTGGGGAGATTCCCAAACCTGAGCTGTCCTTTGTAGGTGACAAATCTGAGGAATTGTCATAGATTGAAGTGGCACAAGAGGAGGTTTTGGAATTAATTGATAAACTTAACAAGTTACTGGGATCAGATAGCATTCACCCAAGAGTTCTGAAAGAACTCAAACATGAAATTGCAGAACTATTAACTATGGTTTGTAACCTGTCCTTTAAATCAGCTTCTGTACCCATTGACTGGAAGATAGCTAATGTAACGCCAATATTTAAAAAGGGCTCCAGAGGTGATCCCGGCAATTACTGACCGGTAAGTCTAACGTCGGTACTGGGCAACTTAGTTGAAACAATAGTAAAGAATAAAATTGTCAGACACATAGAAAAACAAATTGTTGGGCAAAAGTCAACATGGTTTCTGTAAAGTGAAATCATGTCTTACTAATCTATTAGAGTTCTTTGAAGGGGTTAACAAACATGTGGTCAAGATCGATCCACTGGGCACAGCATACTTAGATTTCCAGATAGCTTTTGACAAGGTCTCTCACCAAAGGCTCATATGTAAATTAAGTTGGCATGGGCTAAAAGGGAAGATCCTTTCATGGGTTGAGAACTGGTTAAAAGACAGGGAACAAAGGGTAGGAATAAATGGTAAATTTTCAGAATGGAGAGGGGTAACTAGTTGTGCTCCCCCAGGGTCAGTCCTAGGACCAATCCTATTCAACTTATTCATAAATGATGTGGAGAAACGGGTAAACAGTGAGGTGGCAAAGTTTGCAGAGGATTCTAAACTGCTCAAGGTAGTAAAGACCAAAGCAGACTGAAGAACTGCAAAAAGATGTCAAAAATCTAAGTGATTGGGCAAGAAAATGGCAAATGAAATTTAATGGGGATAAATGTAAAGTAATGCACATTGGAAAAATAACCCCAACTATACATACAATATGATGGGGACTAATTTAAGTTCAACAAACCAGGAAAGAGATCTTGGAGTCATTGTGGATAGTTCTCTGAAGACATCCGTGCAGTGGCAGTCAAAAAATTCAAACAGGATGTTAGGAATCATTTAAAAATGGATAGAGACTAAAACAGAGAATATCTTATTGCCCTTATATAAATCCATGGTTTGCCCACATCTTGAATATTGCATATAGATGATGTCTTCTCATCTCAAAAAGGATATACTGGCATTAGAAAAGGTTCAGAGAAAGGCAACTACAATGATTAAAGGTTTGGAATTGATCCAATCTGAGGATAGATTAAAGAGACTAGGACTTTGCACCTTGGCAAAGAAGAGACTAAGGGGGGGGGATATGATAGAAGTACATAAAATCATGAGTGGTGTGGAGAAAGTGAATAAGGAAAAGTTATTTACTTGTTCCCATAAGAACTAGGGGTCACCAAATGAAATTAATGGGCAGCAGGTTTAAAACAAATAAAAGGAAGTTGTTCTTCACACAATGCAGTCAACCTGTGGAACTCCATGCCTGAGGAGGTTGTAAAGGGTAGAACTATAAAAGAGTTTAAAAGAGAACTAGATAAATTTATGGAGGTTAAGTCCATTAATGACTATTAGGATAGGTAAGGAATTGTGTCCCTAGCCTCTGTTTGTCAGAGGGTGGAGATGGCAGGAGAGAGATCACTTGATCATTACCTGTTAGGTTCACTCCCTCTGGGGCAACTGGTATTGGCCACTGCCAGTAGACAGGATACTGAAATATTTTAAGATTATTGTACATAAATCAGCCTTGTTTTTTAAAATGAAGATCATGCAATTGCTAATAAATAAAAGGAAAGTATTTTAACATTGAAAACATGGATGTATATGGTTTGGTATTTAAGACTTCTAGCAGATACTAAAATGGATGTTTTACCTAATCTTTATGTAGTAGGTCTTCAGCTACATGGTTCTGGAAGAGCTCACAGCAGAGGCGGATCAGTCACAAGAAGCAGACAAGGACTATAATGAATAATGAACTTACGATGATGCAGTGAGCACACCGATGCTCATGAAACAGTGTTGAATCTCAGCAATATCAAGCTTGTTTACAGAAGAATAAGATCAAATTCATGAAGGATCTTATTTTTGTATGTTATATTTTTAAAAAGCAGCTGCCAAAGACTATATGGTACTCAGCACATTTCAGTTTTCTTCCTGTAGACCAGGTTTTGCTATTCTGGTGAACACTAAAGCTTGTATCCTAAAAGTCTACCAAAATTTTCCACTAAACCATTGCTAATATTTTTCATATTAAAAAGGACGATTGGCTCAGGACTCTCTGCTTCCCATTACTGCAGCAGTGGCACTACTGGAACAGTTGCCTAAGGGCTAACTTTGTGAGAGACACTTGCACTTTTCACAGCAATCTATTTACTATATACTAAAGGGTTGGTTTTTTTTTAATCTTAATTACTACATTGATATTTCTGGCATGATTTCTCTATCAAAAATTAGTAAACATTGTATATAATGCTGCTTGTACAACTGTGGTGTTCAGTTAATTCCGACAAACTGTGGCTCCTGTGGTGAGTACATCAGATACAACAGTTGCATAAAATAAGGTAGCAAATAAAGATGAAATCTTATGCTTCCACATTTGCTAATTTTAACTTGCAGTCTTAACTGTAGCATGCTACTGTCCCTTCCTGTATTATAAACTACACCAGTGACTCAGGCAAGTGTCCTCAAGGAACAAACGCAATCATTTTGCTGAAAATTTATTCCCCCACACTACTCAAAGAGAATCCTTTAAATATTCTTGATTAAATATTTTAAGTAATTTCAGCAGATGAATGTCTCCATTTTGAAACAAATTAGAGTGACTAAAGGAATGTTTCTGTGCACCTGCATCTTTCACCATTTCAGTCACACATGAGAGCTTTCTTAGGCACAGACACATTCTGCTTTTGTAAGATAGACATACTGGGCTATATTAGAAAGTTACTATTAAAATAAACGTATCTTATACATTAAATGCAACAATTTCACAGTAAATCAGCTAAACTGTAATTCAGTTTAACTACAATTAGCTTCAGGTCTTACTATTAACAGTAAGTGCCAGACTGCAAATATATGTACAGTCATAAATTGAGGGTGACCTGTTATTTTTGAACAAAGATTCTGCTACAATGTGAAGACAGTTACTTTGAGGGAACTGATTTTTTAATAAACAAATTGTCATCTTTTATATGCAATTAAAAAGGAACCTTTTCTAAACTTCATTTGTAATTTGAAAATATTGAGGAATAGTTAGTGAAGCCATTTAACAAAACACATTTACAGTTGCCCACTGGAAGTACATACATGATACAAGCTTCACGAAGAGAGACTGAAATGACTATCCCAGGGCACATTTGCTCTTTAGTGGCCACATAAGTCCCATTACTACTAGAAGTCATCTTGCTCAGACAGAGGAAAAAATATCTTTTACATAGTCTGTTAGCACATGCAGCGATTCAGCCCCCTCTCTCTCACCAAAAAACAGGTTACAAATTCCACCAACCACTGTGTGTCTTTTAGCAACTTTTTTACTCAGATTTTCCTCCCTCCCCTCCTGATGCAAAGACCTCACCTCAAAAATTCCTGTTCATGGAAAAGCAGTCCAACCCTCTCCTATCTTCTTGGTTCAACCATCCTCTGTTCAGAAATATGAAAGAATAGTGTAGGCAAGAGACTTATTTGTATTCCTGTGGTGCCTAGGAGCCACAGTCAGACCATGACCCCATTGTGCTAGGTGCTGTACAACACAGAACAATCCTTAACAGGCATAGGGGGTTCCCTTCCCTAAGATTTAGTGGTCTTATCTCAGACCGTTAGACAGAATGATACACAACATACCAAAGCACCATTGAGTTTGCTAAAGGCATTAACTTAAACATGATAGTTAAAGGCAATCACTGTCTTTTCCAAGGCACTAAGTGGGTTGTACCAGTTGACTGACCCATTATAATCTCTTTATAACTGAATCCACAGTCTACTCATCTTGGTCACTACAAAGGTTCCTTCCTTTAAGGAAATGAAAATTATCTGAATTAAAACAGTCAAAGTAGTTCAAATCAGGCCATATGGCAACACTTGTGGTTAGGGACCAAAATATTTTTCTCTGCCACTCCTCTGTTTGTGATACTCTATTAACAGACACAAGACAAATGTAGCTTCGATGGTATTATGGCCCCTAACTAAAGGTACGTGTAGTTTGTAGCCTGAGACGAGTTCTGGAGACTTATTTTTACCAAAATTCAATCTCGCTACAGATTGAATTCCTGTGCATGATAAAAAGGGACCAGCAGATGTCAAAAGGTTGCACTACTGAATGCTTTTGTTTGGTAAGATTTGTTTTGCACCCAATCATAGTTACTTAAAGATTTAACATAGTTTGTCAGCTTCAGGGTAATAACTGTTAAAAGCAATGAGGTAACACTAAGCATGAAATACTATTTTCAAAACAATCATTTTCAATACAGTTCTAGTCAACCTTAAATTCAGGGAGTGATCTTAGAAACTGATGAGTACTTGTAATTTCCATTCGCTTCAAGTTGCAAATGTTTAGCACCTGGCTACTAAAAAGGCCTACAGAAATAGGTTTCACAAAATAAAATAAGGCTGTGTCTAAATACAGTTTCTTGCAGCTAATGCATTTTTTAAATTAACTGCCCCTCCAATTTATACCAAGGCATATTACATGAATTTCTGCTGCCTTTAAATTATTCTTACTAAACTTACTACAGGACTATTACTTCACTTAGATTTTTTTCTTATGAAGTTGCTTAGCTTACTTGTATTTTTACAATAGACGAGTTCTATGAGAACTTTCATACAACTTACAGAAAGAGGGCTTCATTATGGAAATAATGAACTGGTGACAGGCCTCTTGCAGGATAAGTGTTGACATAACCGCATGCCATTGTGGGAATACATGTCCATCATTTTGCTTGAATGGTTGGTTTTCTGTCAAGATGCTGTAATATCGTGCAGTATTACTTCATGTTAGGCAATTCAACATCAGGTGTTTGAACAGATAGTCAATTTCATTATTAATGTTCTATTTTAGACACATCTATAAAAACACTTGCAAAAACATGAGGTTGAAAAAACCAAGTACTGCAGTTTTGCAAAAACGTTTTTATTTAAGCTAGCTTTCAAAAACACCTTTAATAAAACCACAAATATTTGAAAAACTCCTGCCCTGCTGAACAGAAGTGCAAAGACCATAAGAGGAGCAACAGGGTATTACAGAGGAAGCTGGTAAGCATAAACAGAACTAGAAAATAAGATATTCAGGTAACACGCCACATAGACCAACATTTTTAAGACTCTCAATTCTGTCAAATTACATTGTTTTGCCACCAGCAGTCTCACCAGTTGGGTTTTGATGTGCTTACACAATTCAAATTTTGACAGACATACAGATCCCAAATAGTACATTTACTACCCTTATCTGAGGCCCAATGGTAATCCAATAACCTATTTAACCCTAATGAAAATTTAGGAGAAGATTTAAAATTGTGTCACCAAAAAGTTCGTTTTCATCTCACTTGCTATCATATCTTCCCAGCCACAATGAATTGATGTGCATGTGCTCTCCAGTGGAAGTCAGGAAGGTTGCAGAGATTCACTGGAACTTAGGTGTTCATTTGTGGATTGACATACAGGCTAGAAAGTCAATAGATAATTATTTCTTTGCCTTCTTGGGTGCTGTTTTCTTTCCTCCTTTTTTGGAATTGTTTCCATACTTTGCTTCCATTTGAGCCAGAAAGTCATCTATTTCTTTTTTTCTGTCTTTATTTCTGCTCTATAAAATGAACAAGAAATCTGTTTACCAAAAGTCATTGTGAGATCCAACTTCATTAGAATAATCTGTATAGTTAAATAGGACGTTGATGTACTACGAGAATATGAAATATGCAATACAATTATGTAAAAATCTATGGTCCACCTTAATCTAGTATCTAAAAATAAATTTAAAGATAAAGGCTAACAAAAATATTAACTGATTGACAATGGGGGTGGGTTCCTGGAAAGAGGTAACAGACCAGAACTATATTCTGGAAAGGAGAAATGATCTAGGTATCTAATTTGTTTATACAAATACAGCATAAGAGACTCACAGGAGGCTTCCTTGCCATTAACTAAAATAGTTACAATTCAAAAATATCACCTAAACAGCAGTACATTTCCTTTGCTACCTCTACAAACATATCAGCAAGCATAATTCAAATCAACATCTTCACATGCCCTTCCAAAGCAAACCATCTCTCCTGTAGCCCCCTCAGTGTTTTCCAAATGCCTACTCAGATGGGCCTTGCTGGATATGAGGAAGATCAGCAGATTCCGGATACTTCAGATCAAAGCAGGGAGAACAGATGCAGTGAATTCCAAAGTCAAGGGTTCTTCATGCAGCACGCTTTGTCAGAAGCTCCCTCATATATACAGAGGGAGGTCAAAGTCAAACTCAGGCACCTCCACGAACCTCAACAGTGACAATATGTCATGGGGAGTAACGCAATTCCTCAAACAGAAAAATCTCAGATCACTTATAGCTTGCTTTTCAAAGGGGCTCAGCATGCAGTTCTCCTTGACTTCAATGGACTAGTGGCTGCTCAGCACTTGAGAGAAGCAGGCCACTGAACTTTATAGGTAAACCAATACCTTAAACTCCACCTGGAAAACATTAAGCAGCCACTAAAGCTCTTGGAATATTGATAAGTGAAGGGTCTTCCCTGTGAACACAACTATTAAGTTACTACATTCTTCATAACTTCAGATTTTAAATAAACTGTAATCTCATGTAGAATGCACTGCAGTTGTCCTACCTACAGGTGACAAGCACAGATCATAGCAACATGGTCCACCTCAGAAAAAAAAAAAAAAAAAAAGAATGTAGCCTCCTGACGAGACACAGATAGTAAAAAGCAAACTTGGTTGCAGATGCTCTTTTGTCCTTTAAAAACAGCTGAGAATCTAACTACATATCTCAAGATGCAACCTGTGAGGATGTCTGGCCTTCATTTGTAATAGGAGGAAATTATAACATCTCTGCTAACTACAAGTTGTGTCTTCCAATCTTCCATAATCTCTAATATTCTCAGGATTCAAACTCAGCTTTCTTGCCCTTATTCATGGCCCAAATTTGCCTACTTGACAACACAATCTGGGATGGACAAGCTAGCTATATAAAGCTGGGTGTTATCAGTAGAACACATCTCACTAAGGAGTGGCCTCACATGCACATTGAATAAGGGGTGACAGACTAGATCCTTATGGTACCCAACAGGATAGAGATCTCAGGGCCAACTACCACCACACAACCTGTGGAATCCTTCAGAGAGTAAAGTACAAAGCCAATGAAGAACATTCGTGTCTAAACCCATCAGGGACTTCAAACACATCAATGGTTCCTTTATTGTGGTATCTATTCAGTATAGCAATTCCTACATTCCCAGTCTAAACTTTCATGGTTTATTTGGGACCAGAACAAAGTATAACTACAGTGAACCAGGTTATCCAAGTGATTTTATTAAATAAAATTTTGCATCATATTCAGTGTTAATCAGAGCCTTCTGAAGACTAAATGAAAGACACAAAATTCAACACAAGGATTCATTCTAATCTCCAGTAGATTTTTTCCAATATGCAATAATCTGCAACCATATTAGCCTACTGGCATTTGGGCACCAAAAGGTAACAACTATCTGAAGTCAAAACCATAAAAAGCCTTATTTACAGAGATCCTCAAATCTTACTTGAATTAGTGCTTTCAAGTCATCTTCCCCATCACCAAGACCGAGTTCCTTCCTGGTCTTTTCTGCCTCTTTAGCTTCTTCTTGAGCCTGAAATAGTAACTAGCTGCTTAGATGAAAACAAACAGCATGTTATTTGAACAAAGTTTTATTACAAGAGTCACTGAATACTTCCTTTTGTGTCTAAATACAAAACTGAGGAGCAAAGTAGCAAAAAAACGCTAGTGGAAAAAAAGTTATTTGTTCAAAGTTGTTTGGCCTTAGAAAGTGTTGTCTGTATTAAAGAAATGTCCAATACTGGTTCCGCTATTAGGAAATCCTACCCCGTTTTTGCTTCTTCGCATCTGAATTTTAACAACTTTTTATCATTCAACTATCAATAAAATTGCTGCATGCACTGTCTCATATAAAGAACAAATATACAGTATGATTCCAGAAGTCAGTTTTTTGGCCTAACATTCTCCTTTTAGATTTGGATCAAGAGACACTGATCTGCTCCAATATCTTGAACTTTGATAAGCTGTTAGCAAAGTGGGTATGGTATTCAAACAAATGAAATGCAAGTAGAAAGTGCCTATTATTGCACTGAAACCCTTAGCAGCAAACTGACTGCAATTAAAGGACATGACATTTGAAAAACTAAGGCTATGTTTATACGTAAGGCTGCGCAGCTATAAGGGGTCCTGTGAAGCCACTCTATACCAGTGGGAGAAAGCTCTCCTGCTGGCATAATTAAACCACCCCTAAGGCGTGGCAATAGTTGTCGGCAAGAGAACATCTTCTGCCGACAAAGTGCTGTCCACACTGACACTTTTGTCAACAACACTTATGTCAGTCAGGGGGTTGATTTTTTTCCCACACCCTTGACTGACAAAAGTTTGCCAACAAAAGTGCTAGTGTAGACAAAGCCTTAGTTACTGTTGAAAAGACAAAATAGAAAGTTTCTAGACTCAGATTCAAACTTAAAGTCCAGCAACTCATGATGGTGTCTCAGTTCTTTCTTTATAAAACTCATCCTATGTTTTTCCAGTGGGGAGAGAATTTGTAAAGTGAGGCACAGTTTACATGGATTTGAAAAGAATACTTCCTGCCAAGTGTAAATATTAAATAATTTTCCCCTTTGACCCCTTCCATGTGCAGTAACATACCCTCCTTTTCCTTGCATTCATTTTTTGCTTAGACTCTTTTACAAAGACTTTGTAGGATGGAACTTCTCCAGAATCAATGGCCTGTTGTATGATCTTCCTTATTCTTGGCTCATCTGTATAATCAACACACAGCACAGATTCCATAATTTTGTCTATGTCTCCCTTGAAATCTTCATATGCCGCTTTAACATCAGCCAGCTCTTCTTCTGAACCTTTGTACTTCTTTTCAAAGTCTTCAATATCTTTTATGGTGATCTGAAATTTAAAAAATTAAGTTAAAACATCAAGATTTATTTACCAAAGGCGGCAAATTCTCAATGTTAGATTAGAAAAGAAATTTAGATACACATTCAAGTTTTCCAGCCCCAATTTTGATGTTAAAAGTATTCTAAAAAGGGAAATGAAGGTTATTTGCCAGTCATGGGAATTCTTTAGGAAGGACTCCACCCATTCAAACTCATGGGACAATTTGAAAAGCAGTACTGTCATCTGAAGGAAGTCGGACATGGAGGCTCTAATAAACTGAGCATCTTATTGGGATGCTAGCTGTAATGCATAATGTCCATGTAGCAGCTCTGCAAATTTCTACAATGGGAATATGCTTAAGGCATGTCAAGGAGGCCCTCGTTAATCTTGTGGAATGCGATCTACACTGAAGTGCTGCAGCTCGGCTGCTGTAGCAATTTAAGTATAGACATACCCACAGGCACTGAGGCTTGGTCTACACTACAAAGTTAGGTCCATGTAAGGCAGCTGACATCGACCTAATTATGTCTGTGTCTACACTAGAATGCTGCTTCTGCTGAAGTAAGCGGCCTGCTACACCAACATAATGACTGCACCTCCACGAGCTTAGGGCAATGTAGTGTCCATGTAGACCAGGATGGGCAAACTTTTTGGCCTGAGGGTCACATGGGAAATAGAAATTGTACATCGGGCAATGAATGCTCACAAAATTGAGGCTGAGGTGTAGGAGGGGGTGAGGGCTCTGGTTGGGGGTGTAGGCTCTGGGGTGGGGCTGGGGTATGAGAAGTTTGGGGTGCAGGAGGGTGCTCCTTTCTGGGACTGAGGGGTTTGGAGAGCAGAAGGTGGAGATCAGGGCTGGGGTATGGGGAGAGGCTATGGGGTGCAGGTTCTGAGCAGTGCTTACCTCAAGCAGCTCCTAGAAGCACTGGCATGTCCCTTCTCCGGCTCCTAGGCATGGAGCAGCTCCCGACCCTCGGAGTGGGGCCATGCCGAGGCTTCCGGGAGCAACATGGTATGGCCCCTAACTCAGCGCCCCCGCTGGAGCACTGGACCGGGGCCAAGCCACATGGTGTGGCCCCAACCCAGCACCCCAGCAGGAGTTCACAGGCCAGCTTAAAATAGCTTGCCAGCCAGGTCCAGCCCGCAGGCTGTAGTTTGCCCACCCCGGTGTAGATACTGCGTTACTTACAATGGCTCCTGGCTCTCATTCTTGTCAGTTTCATGGCTGCCTGGACTCAGAGCAGCAGTGGTGGGGCTCAGATCTGGAGCCCTGAAACTGACAAAAATGACAATTTCACTGCTGATAAGCTCCATGCTGTGAAATTGAACCTACTCTGGGCTCACAGCTTCCTTCCCACCCCAAGTTATCAGCCAGCCACCAGGTTCAAAACTGGAGACCCTACCCTCCACCCCGAGAGACAGCCTGAACTGTGAGCCCAGCCTGGTTATTCTTACCAAGTAATACATACTTTATTTTAGTCTGACCTCCTGCACTTTGCAGGCCACAGAACCTCATAGACCCACTCCTGTAATAGACTCATAATTTCTGTCTGAGTTACTGAAGTCCTCAAATCATTAAAGACTTAACAATTACAGAGAATTCACCATTTACACTAGTTTAAACTTGCAAGTGACCCATGTCCCATGCTGCAGAGGAAGGTGAAAACCCCCAGGGTCTCTGCCAATCTGACCCAGCGAAAAATTCCTTCCTGACCCCAAAGATGGGTTTCAGTTAGACTCTGAGTATGTGGGCAAGACCCACCAGGCAGATACCTGGGAAAGAACTCTCTGTAGTAACTCAGAGCCCTCTCCATCTAGTGTTCCATGTCTGGCCATTGGGGATTTTTTGCTACAGGCAGTCCCAACAGGCCACATGCCATTGTAGGCAAACCCACCACACCATCCCCTCCATAAACTTATCAAGCTGAGTCTTGAAGCCAGTTAGATTTCTTGCCCCCACTGCTCCCCTTAAAAGCAGCTACACATTCAAGTTGAAGAGAAGGGATACCAAGACTGAACTTCACCATTCAGTAACTACATTATTTTAAGAGCATCAGCCTCCAGGATATCTCCAGAAGGAACTGAACTACAACTGACTTTTGCATCACCAGCATCTCATGATAAAAGCCCATTGAAATAACTAGTATTATCAAGGACACCTGAGAGAAGACCATGTGTTTGCCCTCTCCTTTGAGACCACTGCAGTTTAAGATTGCCCCAAATCTGATCAAAGTACACTGTAAACTCACTGCAGTAAGCCACTGTTGACTGAACCTTGGTGAAGGCAATCTAGCCAGTGGGCAGAAAAATTTCCATTATCTTCCTCTAGGGCTCTTCTAGAGCCCTAACCATCACTTTGCTTTTGGTTTATACCTGGAAGAATCTTGTTGATATAGATGAACATCTACCCAACCGATCAGTGACATGTTTTAATTCACCTAGATCAGGGTGGATTTGATTTAAATCATGAGTCTAGAAGACTATTTAATCATGAATTTCTGCATAAAAGTGCATTCTTGTTGGTTGTTATAACCTTAATACATATTCTTCACAACTCAGAGATCGATGTAGGTTTCATTTTTAGAAGGCACACACTATACATTTTTTAAGTGATTTATTTTGAAAACTTTTCAGATTAGTTTTACAACTATATCAGAAAACAAATGATTGTTTGGTTATTTCATTTACCAAAAGGTAATTGAAGCAGATATTTATGAAGTCATTGGGAGGTGAACTGTCTCCAATTCAACAGGCTAATCATTAATATTTGGAGGATTTTCTTGACATGCTGTATTAGGAGGAGACCACCACCAGACAGACATTTAAATTGTTTTAACTAAAACAACGTTCTGTATTCTGGATTTTTTTCTTCAACAGCAAATAAAATATTTTAACAAAACAAACATGAATTTTTGAATTTAGTTAAACATTCAAGTTTTTAAAATCAGGTTTGTTTTTGTTAAAATTGTTTTTAACTAAATAATGATTTTTTAATTTTTTTAAAATTAAAATAGACTATGAGGTTGACATGAGAAACTTAAAATATTGGCTTCTGCAGCTAACTCAGTCATCTTCAGCTTCCTTTTCCTGTTTGTTCATAATTTGGAAAAGAAAAACAAGCTTTCCTGCTTTTTCAGGTCCCAAACAATCTCTCAGTTTGGAATGAATTAGTCCAAAGGGAGAAAATATTCTCTTTCTACACCAGCAGAAGATGCTACTGCTGTTAAAATGAGATTATCACTTCAACGATCTCTGAATCCAAGTGCTTAAGTGACTTCCACCAGTTCACTGGTGTGACTTTCTTTAAAACATCATCAGCAAACATATATTTCTTGAATGGTTCACCCTTAGCTCTGAAGTTTATTATAGTTGGCATTACGGAGGGATGATTGCTGGATGTCCATGTCATAGCCAACTCCTCTTCTTCAGCAGTTAAGGTTTGACCCTGGTACTGATATTGAGAATATTTGCAAGAAAATGAGCTGGAGATAGTGCTTGTCCCATTCGTTTTTTTAATGCTTGTAATTTAACTCTGTCATTGCATATTTCTCTTTTTAAGATCTCACTCAGTTCCTTCCAAATTTCAACAGCATCAGCAATAAAACAGCTATTTCCCTGCATTTTGTTCAAGGCTACAGAAATAGGCTTCAGGGTACTCAGCATGTGTTCAACATTTTTCTTAAGCCAATGTTTGAGAACTTTGCTGTGACAGTGCCATCTATTTTTTCACAATTTTGTTCACAAACTGTCATCAGATTAGGCCAGTTCTTGATATAGTGCTCAAAACAGTCCACTACTGAGTTCCATCACACATCTTGTGGGAGAGTTAGCTTGGTTCCTCCCACTTTTTTCAGAGCAGCTGCTGCAAAGTGGTTGTTATGGAAGTATTTTTGCAATTTCAACAACATTAGCCTTTATTTCTGGAACACTGAAGTCTTTGGCTAGGAGGTGCATCAAATGAGCACTGCAACCATATGTTATTAGCTTGGGACTCTCTTCACTCTTCTAAAATTTTCTCATCTTGGATACATTTGCAGCATGTCTGTGACCAAGCTGCATACTAGACATTTGAATTTTTTTCACAGTTTGTTATAGCTTTTACTGCTACTTCTTGTAAGTATTCTGCTGTGTGCATTTCCTGATGTATCAATTGTTTCTGTAAGGAAAACATTCCCTTCTTCTGTTGTCACACAAGCACATACAACAGGATCATTGTGGACATTGCTCCACCCATCAAGACTCAGGTTAACAATTTCACCCTCTCTAGACCTTTTGCACACTGCTCAATTTCTCTTTCATACACTTTATCCAGCAATTTGCCTGCAAACATCTGCTCTGTTGGGTGGACTGTATCCTGGTCTTAATGACTGAACCATGTTTAATGAAGTGTGGGTTCTCAATCATACGGAAAGGAGAGTTTGTTGCATAAACAAACCAGGCAATTTTTTCATCAATTACCTCTTTTTGTAATCTGCTGGTTCTTATCACAAACTTATCTATGGTTGTTTCTGGATGAGAGATTTGTTTTTCTTTTTGCTACAGGTGATATACTGTGGCTATGTGACATACATGATGTGACAAACACTATCATTGGCAGATAACTCTGAAACTATAGAAAATGATGGTGATCTTGAAGGTGGATAGTCTTCAGAATCCTGCATGTTGAGGATGCATTCTTCTAAACAAAATAAATTACACAGTTATTTAATTATTATTACCAGACTGCTCATTTAGTATTACTCACTGCATTCACTGACACTCAGTACTACTTTAAAGGTGAAATTGTAAAAGGAAGATCTGCCTATTGCAGCTATTTCTTTATCACAACTGCATTAAAAATGATAGTAACAACTATATTTTTTGCTCAAACGTAAGAATTCAAGAATAGTCCAGATGGAGTACAGGTAGTCCTTAAGAAAGAAGTTTGAATTTAAAAAGTTTACCAACCTGAAGATCCTGCATGTTGATACATGTTCCTTTCATCATCTTCAATACAACTTCCTCCTGAGAAGGAACACTCCTCATGATGTTGTTTCATTCGGGCAACCAGGCCTTGCATTTCTTCGTTGCACTGTCTGCATTTTGCACGCATGCCTGTCTTACCCACAAGTAGAGGAACTTCATTAAAATATTCCCGAACTGGGTCTCTTTTACCACCTGCTGCCATTATAGGTTCTCCCTTCTAGTGAGAGAATGGTAGCGCAACAGAAGTAGCAACTGCCCAGGATAGTACAACACCAGGGCAGATATGGAGATAGCTGGATAGAAAACAAGTTTCCCTTAACCAGGGCAGCAGCACTTTTAGAGCATGTACCAGATGCAGAGATCATTATTCAGCAATTCCAGACACACCCTCCCTTCTAGGAGCACTAGATCTGGGACTCACCCAGTAGCAATGCTGAGAATTCCCCTAGACCACTAGCCTTTCACTGCAGCAACCCTACCTTCTTGAAGAGCAGTCTCCAGTATTCCTCCCAGTCCCGGTCCTGGCTCAGAGCGTCTGACTCCTCATCTACAACCCCCTGCTCGTCATACAGCGCCCGCTGCTCCTGGTCACTCAGTACCGCATACACCTTGCCTAGGAGCTGAGGAAACAACCGTCACCCTCCGCAGCGAGCCTCCGAGCAGCGGCCCGCCCCGCTTCTGGCGGCTCAGTCTCCCCCCACACTCGACAGCCAAGGGGAACAGCCTCTGCTGTAAACAAGCAGCTGTGGCCCTGCAACTCCACAGGCGCTGAGCCCGAGCACTCACACAAAGCGGTTGTCAACATAACGCGGACCAATAGCAGCGCCCCCTCCTGGGGGGACGGCAGGGGTGCCCGGCCCGGGGGGCGTCTCTCTTCCCTTTACCACCGCGGGCTCACCTGGAAGTGCCGGGTCGCCTCCTCCTTGAGGTCCGGGGCCGCGCGGTCCGGATGGACCCGCAGCGAGACCCTGTGGTAGCCGCGGCGGATCTCGTCCCCCGAGGCCTCCCGTCTGACACCCAGCACTTCGTAGAGGTTGACGGCGCCGAACGCCGCCTCACACTGCTCCAGCAGCCCCATGCCGCCGCGCTACCCGCTTATCCTTTTCGCGGGCCGAGTTTGGCGCGCGCGCACGCGCGCTACGGCAGCGATCTGCGCTGCTTTACGGCCGAGCCTGGAACTGCCGCAAAGACGCGCAGTTGAGGCAAGCAGAGCAACTAAATTCCGCAGCGCTTAGCTGTCGTGGATACGGCCCCGCCCCAGGAGGTTTCGCGTTGCACGGCGGGCTGGCTGCTGGCAGAGATTGGCCGTCCCTGGGAGTTCCCCAGTAGGAAGCCGGACCGGCCGCTGTCCACGGCTCCGTGCCCTGTGCGTCGTCCCAGCCAACACTCAGCGAGGCGTTGGGGGCCACAGCACCGCGCCCAGACCAGTGTGAAGCGCAAGGCCGGTCTAATCTCACACTGCGGCCGCGCTCAGCGGCCTCGCGCAGTTTAGCGGCTGTTACTGAGCATGCGCGGTACCATCTGCGAAAGTCGAGACTCAGCCTTCATGACAGCGTCTTTGCTGCTGCTCTGGGCCGGGGGCTAAACGGAGGGGCGCAATGCGCAGAATCTGTCGATGGGGAAGTGTTTGCGCACTGGGAGTTAAACAGTTGGAGGCTGGGGAAGGCGAGGGGCCCACGGGCAGAAGGGTAAGCACAAGCTGGGCGTTATCTCGTATGAAATCCTTCTCTGATTTTTTTTTACTGTTACTTTACGTGCTACAGGCTCACACCATCACGATAGCTTCACCAGCCACAAGAATTAAAAAAATCATGAGTTATGGACCACGTCTTGAAATTAAAAAAAATAGTTTGTGTTCTTTTAATTTGCTTCCGAGTCGTTAGGACACCACTAGATTCATACTTCTGCTCTAACCTCACCCAAGAATCCATATACCTAAAACAGTTGTACATTCCTATAACATTCAATACCATTTTGAACTTCCAGCACCATGATACCAACCTCTTTTTTAATGGAAGACTTCCCCATCTTGCACCACTGAAGTGTACATTTTATTACTTACTTCATGGGTTGTATGCATAGATATTTTTTTACTGAGTTTATACTTTTATTGCATATTTTAATTTCATAACCTTTTACATATGCTACATATTACAATACATTTCAGTAATGTTCTTCATTGACATATTTACCATGCTGTACTGCAAAAATCAAGGATATTTTTAAAATGAATTACCCAGTTATTTCTCAGCATTGATTGGATTGTAGGCATAGTTCAGATCTCATCTACTGTGTCTTTTGGAGAAACTAAAGTGCCTTATGTCTCCACTGTGTTTTTATAGTGGGATAGCTAATGCCTTTATTTACCTTACAGTTAAACCACATTTTCTTAACATAGAAGACAAACTATAATGCTGACAGATGTTAAATGAATCATTATTCATAGTTTGACAATTCTGATACTGATTCTATGGCTAACACTGCTTCTTTGCCATCAAAGGTACTTGCATCTAAATATCTGTCGCCCCCACTCCATTTGTGTGAGTATCATGGAAAACCAGTTAAAGCTAAATGAATTAACAGAAGCTTTTCCCTCCTTGGTTTCCCTTATTAAGTGTTTGTCCACATGGCGTTACTATAAAGAGGTGAAGTGAATGCACGTTACAGTACGTTAAATTTGTATGGATGCTCTCATTCAGAAGTGGCCTTAGTTTTGACAATGGCAGTCAGGGCAACCTCATTAGTGGGGCAGGCTCAGCCCAGGCTAGACCATACCTCCTTCCTTCTTCAGAGAGTTCAACTTTCATTTTTAAAGATGTACACATATAGCATTTGAGGTTGCAAAGCAATGTGAGTAGAAAGGCTGACAAGAGCATAGTAAAATATGCCAGACTCCGCTGCAGGGTGTTAATGCTAAAGCGTAATGGTGACACGTCAGAAGCCAACACGGACTACCATACCTTGGTCACTTCAGCAGGAGTTTCTCTCATTCCTATAGCACCTGGCCTACACTGCTAGATAGTGTGGTCATTATCCACTCCCCCCTCCCCCTCCACTATCATTCCTGTCCTAACTACAGCAATTGCATACATCAAGGTGTAGTATCAACAAAATATAATAGTAGTTTAGCAGTCTTAATATGACTGAGCAGCTAGAAACAGTAGGAACAAACATTATATGCAATGTACTGGATTGAAGAGCCCTCTATTATCAAGTTTCTGCTCCCCACGTAGATACTTACAGACTAATAAAGTCACCTCTTCATGTTCATTTTGGTAAGATAGATTATATTAAATAGATTGAGCTCGAGTCTGTCACTGTAAGGCATTCTTATATCAATCAATCCTTTAACCATTCTCATGTCTCTTCTCTGAGCTGTCTCTGATTTTTCAACATCCTTTTTGAATTGTAGATGCCAGAACTACTAGTCCTCAGTGCCAAATACAAAGGTACTACAACCTCCATACTCGTATTCAATATTGCCATTTATATATTTAAGGATTTCATTAGAAATGATCAAATAATTTTCACTGTATATTATGTTTTATCAGCTTCTTCACGCTACTGTTATGGAAAATTAGAGGCAGGGATTCTCAAACTTCATTGCACCACGACCCCCTTTTGATAACAAAAATTACTACATGACGCCAGAAGAGGGGACCGAAGCCTGAAGCCACGCAAGCCCTGTGGCCCAGGATGGTGGGACACAAAATACTAAAGCCCAAAGGTTTCAGCCCAAGGCAGAGGGCCTATAACCTGAGACCCACCACCCAGAGCTGAAGCCCTCGGGCTTCAGCCGTCAGTCCGTTACTGTAACTGTCAATACGTTACAGGCTTCAGAACTTCCTATGACTCCTTGCTTTTTTTCCTCATTCAAGGAGAAAATTCCACAAATACAAAGTTATTTGGAATTGCTTTCAGTTAGTTGCAATTACTGTAAGTTATTTAACATACTACAAGTTTAGAATAACTTTTGGGAAATGGGAGATTATTTCTAAAAAGTAACTTCTCTAGAGGCCAGGAGTTTTGCCACTGACTTCAGCAAGGGGAGAAGGCTCCAAGAGACATCAATCAGATCTTGACATAGCCCAGTTTTACTCCTAAATCAGAAACCACTGTTTTGTAACAGTTGATAACTTTAAAAAAAAGTGTATATTGCTTCTCTTGGAAACTAACCCAAAACTGACCATGATAAAATGGTGTTTTGCAGATTTTTGAAGTAATGGCATAAAACTCAAGGGAAAATATATTTTGTACAAAACTCATTGATTTTTTTTATTCTATTCAACTTAAATGTATGCATAGATGTGTGATACATACAAAGTGGTACACAGATGAATATGGATGCAACTAACAACTAAATGTGTACATAATTATGAAGTTTACATTTGTTGTGAGAGGAACTGAAATTAGCAAAAAATACACATCCAGACATTTACTTCCAGCTAATGCATGCGCTACTAACACTAGGGAGGAAACAGAACATACTTCTGTTGTAAATTCAAGTTTCACCTCCCAATTAGTTACAACATCTAGAAGATAATATCACAGATTATGGTTGCTCTCGTTAAAATATCGTATAAATTACAAAAACTAATACTTGTCTGCATTATTGTGGGCCCAAGAATGCTCTTCCCATCACAATCAATCAGTATCAAAAGTATTCACAGCTTGATTAATGTTGATTAGGTTTATACAGACTATGTTACACCTGCAGAGATCATTTCTCTAGATAATTCTGAGAGATATTCAAATCTCTCTTACCCATTTTTTTCTTAAATATCTTATATAAACCATCTTATTTTTTCAAAAATTCAGTGCTAGTGCTAAGTGCATTAACACTTACAAGTAGAATAAAGTCATGGCAATCAAATAATTAAATATAAAACATTTACCAGCTTTATTCTTCAGAATTTTTTGTCTTTAATTTTGCTATAACGTCTGGTGATGAAGAATCTTTAGTTCTCTGAATCTTCTTTATAGTAACCCTCTTTTTTGAAACAACCTTTTTTACAGTTTTCTTCTCTGTTGCAACTCTTGATTTTTTGAGTCTTCTGTTTTTGTAACGTATCAGATCTTCACGTCCAACATCAACCATTTGCTCCTCCCATGACTTCATTTCATTTTCATACCGAACCTTGTCATCTTCAGCAAGCTGTAGATATGTCTGAGAAATAATTTAAAATGTTTCAATATTTCCTTAGGTAAAATTCCAGCTGTTGCTGAAAATGGAAATTCTGCCAAATCCCATGGCATTTTCCCCTTCCCAATGCTCCATAAGAATTTGAAGCATCTGTTTCTTAGAAGGAAATTCACTTACAAATGAAAGCACTAATAAGTTGCTGCATAGTAAGTTATTTATCTCTTTAAACAACATAAGAAACTCTACTTCAAATTCCTCAGTAACCTCTACCTTCACTTTCCTAAGAACTGTCATTTCTTCTGCTTCTTGAGACCTTCAGGCCCCCTACATATTCAATTTTCCCTCCATCCTAGTGCCTTATGTTGAGGTAGAATATTCAGGAAATTGCATATTTAAAATTTACAAATTTACTCTTCTGGAATGTTTTAAGCAATTTCAGCTAAACCAAATAAAGCATTAGCTGTATGCTCTACTAAACTCATGAGCAGTGAAACAATGTTGAGATTTCAGACTTAATACTTCAATGAGGAAACTGCCTTTTCAGTTTTAAATGTTAGAAAAACTATTTGTATAGCATAGTGCTTTACACCCAGACCGACAAGTCCCCATCTTGAGCTTATTATATGATATACTCTGTTTGCATGAAGTCTTCTTATGAGCACATTAGAAGTGTGTTACCTATTGGCACAAACATGTTAGACCCTCAGATAAAATCTTTAACTCTCCCTTTTCCCCATTGCTAAGTAAATATTAGCTAAGAAATACTATGTTTAGGGGCAGTTAAGGTTACAGCAGGACAAATTCCATCCATCCAAAACTTTAGAAGAATGGAAATAAAAAGTTAAGTAGAAAGACTTGTGCATTTCTCTCCATTCAACTATTGATATGATAATATACTCCAACACTCCATAAGGCTTTTGTTCCCAACAAATACCAAAAAGCAATAAATGACCTCAACTTCAAATTTGCACTTTAACACAAAACCTTAACAGTAAGATCTTATTCGTTTATATCAATTATTCCAACAGATCAGTACATCTGACTGTCACATTCCATGCATTTGGGAAATGACTCTGCCTTACCATTTCTGAGGTCAGTAAGGTTTTGCATTGGAGTACAAGTTTGATGAAGCTGGGGTACATAAGGATTAAAGCTGGAAAAAGAAACCAAACATATTTCTGCACAACCAATTTCAAATTTGATTCTCTCTAGAAAGAATATGAAATATAAAATAGCTGCGTGCTCCAATTACACATTCAAACAAACATTATTTGGACAGAGGACATTCAGGACAAGGAATGCCAAGTTTAAAAGTAAGTCAAGATTAAGAAAGGCCAATTGGGTTTTTATTAGGGTTGTCAAGTGATTACAAAAATTAATCATGATTAATCACACTATTAAAAACAATAACAGAATACTATTTATTTAAATATTTTGGATGTTTTCTACATTTTCAAATATATTGATTTCAATTACAACACAGAATACAAAGAGTACAGTGCTCACTTTGTATTTGTTTTTGATTCCAAGTAGTTGCACTGTAAAAAAAACAAAAGAAAATAGTATTTTTCAAATCACCTAATACAAGTACTGTTGTAAATTCAACTTTCATGATAAAGAGATTGCACAAATGTAGAATTATGTAAAAAACCCTGCATTCAAAAATGAAACCATATAAAACTTTAGAGCCTACAAGTCCACTCAGTCCTACTTTTTGTTCAGCCAATTGCTCAAACAAGTTTGTTTACATTTGCAGGAGACAATGCTGCCTACTTGTTTACCATATCACCTGAAAGTGAGAACAGGCCGTTCACATAGCACTTTTGTAGCTGGCATTACAAGGTATTTATGTGCCAGATGCACTAAAGATTCATATGTCTCTTCGTGCTTCAACCACCATTCCAGGGGACATGCATCCATGCTGATGATGGGTTCTGCTCAATAACAGTCCAGAGCAGTACGGACCAACGCATGTTCATTTTCATTATTTGAGTCAGATGCCACCAGCAGAAGATTGATTTTCTTTTTTGGTGGTTCAGGTTCTGTAGTTTCCGCATCGGAGTGTTGCTCTTTTAAGACTTTGGAGAGTATGCTCCACACCCCGTCCCTCACAGAGTTTGGAAGGCACTTCAGATTATTTACCTGGGGTCTAGTGCCATGGCTATCTTTCGAAATCTCACACTGGTACCTCCTTTGCGTTTTGTGAAATCTGCAGCGAAAGTGTTCTTAAAATGAACAACATATGCTGGGTTATCATCTGAGACTGCTATAACATGAAATATATGGCAGAATGTGGGTAAAACAGAGAAGGGGACATACTAATCTCCCCAAGGAGTTCAGTCATAAATTTAATTCACACATTTTTTTTAAATGAGCATCATCAGCATAGAAGCATGTCCTCTGGAATGGTGCCCGAAGCATAAAGGGGCATACGAATATTTGGAATATCTGGCACATAAATACCTTGCAATGCCAGCTACAAAAGTGCCATGCGAATGGCCTGTTTTCACTTCCTGGTGACACTGCAAGAAGAGGGCAGCATTATCTCTTGTAAATGTAAACAAACTTGTTTGTCTTAGCAATTGGTTGAACAAGAAGTAGGACTGAGTGGACTTGTAGGCGCTAAAGTTTGACACTTATTATTGAGTGCAGATATGTAAAACAATAAAAATCTAAATTTGTAAGTAGCACTTCCACAACATAGATTGCACTACACTATTTATCTGAGGTGAACTGAAAAATACTATTTTTTTTTTACTCAGTTTTACAGTGCAAATATTTGTAATAAAAATTATACACTTTGATTTCAATTACAACACAGAATACAATATATATGAAAATGTAGAAAAACAAAATATTTAATAAGTGTCAACTGGTATTCCATTGTTTAACAGTGCAATTAACACTGCGATTAATCACGATTAATTTTTTTTAATTGAGATTAATTTTTTTTTTTTAACTTAAATCACATGAGTTAACTGCAATTAATCAGCAGCCCTAGTTTTTATACTATTTTAATGTGGAATGCTTCAAATATTCTCATATACTGACCTGGAGCATCATACCTCAGTGCACTGTTAAAGACAGCAAAAAAGTCACATGAACTAAGATTTTTCCCATGCATGTAACCGTGTTATTTTTAAAATTTCTATTAAACATAGCAAAAGAACTCATTCCCCGTGAGAACCAAATCCATTACTAGTTTGAAGTTTTTAAAAAGATCTAATTTCAATTATGAAAGCAAGAAGTTAATTTGAAAAAATTTAACTGTTTTTTCCTTTCATACTCAGGAATCAATATTCCTCCCCAACACCACCCACCCATTCCACTGCTTAATGAAATGTTATCAGTATTTTTTAAAAAGTGGTCACTGTTGTACTAAGAATCAATATGAGACATTTCAGCTTGAAGTGTAATTGGTTTCAAGAATTTATAAAATAAATGAAAATAAAATCCTTTAGTAAAAAATGCACTTTAACTATAATAAAAGCTGGGTGTAACTAGAATTTACAAGAGTGTCCTGGAGTCAGAATGACTAAACTGTCATTCTGTAGTTGGATAACACTTAGCTGGACTGGAGCCTCACCAAAAGCTAGACACGTACCTGCTTTTGAGAACTGGATAGATCTTGCCATTCTTCAAATAAATTCTTCATCTTTGCCTACAAAATACAAACTCTCTCAAACTCATGTAAAAAATTTGGATCATGAGATTCTCAAGGGTATAAGCTAAAAGGGACTAAAGTCCTCCTAAAGCAAAACTAGTTGACAGCTAAATACCTTTGATTCCAGTAAAAACCACCATTCTTCGTGCTGTTAAAATGGAAAGTTGTGCACTGCTTGAGATGGGACAGTATGTACCAGTACAGAATACCAGCACACACTGTGTTTCATGAACAAGCATCAACACGAAAACGACCAAAATCTCTGAAGTGCCATCTGCATGTACTTTACAAATTAGACATCTTGATTATTTCACTCTGTTTGTAAACAGTATTTGAACTTTACAAATACTGTCTAAGTCTTCATGAAATAGGTAAACTGGGACTGGTAATCTTGTCCTTTTTACAGATGGCGAAATAGAGGTGAATTGACTTGCTCATGGGCACCCTGAACGTCACAGAAAGGTGACTAGAGCCAGGGGGAGCAAACGTGGGAAGAAAGACAGAAGAGAAGGGCTAAATATGAGGAAGCTAGCTAGGAATAAAATTGGTTATGGGGGAAAAGGAAGGATAGAAAATGAAGGTGTTTGCTGAATTGGAAGGTAGGCAGATATTAGAAAACAGATGGAGAAATTAGGGTACAAGGAAGGTAAGCAGAGAGCAAGAAGAGGAGACTAAACAAGGTGGAATGAATTCACCACTCATAAGTGATAGTCTGACTTTTTGGGAGGTGGATACTTTCCCATCACTAAAAGGCAGCTCCAATGCAAAACTGAAACAAAAACCAATTAACTAAGAAGTTCAAGTGTAAATGGGCAGACTTATGGGTAGTCTGCCAAGGGGATCATCTATATATTTCTGTTGTTGTCCATCTAGTTAGTTTTTAAGTGAGGCGAAACTTGGGTGTTTGCAAGACAAATCAGACTCCTGAAAGAGATACAGTAGTCTGGAAAGGTTGAGTGCCACTGACCTATACCTTCATGAGACATACAGTTAACACTTGCTATATCTGATCATCTTAGTTCTAGGGAAATAAGCTGGTTGATTATATGAATGGATCACCTCAGAGAGAAATGCCTAGCATCACTCATTGAGGCTCTCCATATAATCAAACGTAACTGCAGGATATCAAAGAGTTCCTTCCACTCAGCTGGGAAATTAGTGGCCTTGATACTAAGCATGGATTAAATATAGTTTTCTATCCAGTCAAATGAACTTTATCATGATTTGAATCTATTTAAATTATGGTTTGCATTTGTAGACCCTGCTGGTGTGCTTTCACGTAGTGCTGTTTGAAACATGTATGTTAAAGTGTACTAGGGAACCTTTTATGGCACACTAGCAGGATCTACATAGATCAATCAACATATGCTTTAGAAATCACACCCAGTAGAATGCATTACCCTACTGTATAGACAAGTGCTGATTTGGTTAAACTGGGGCAACCTTTTGTATGGCTTATTTATAGTTTAAGTCAATTTGGAACAGGCTGAAGCTAATCCAAAAATAAGCCATGCTTAAACCAAAGTCGTCATGTCCACACAAGAGTTTTTACTGACTTACTCCAATCAGTTTGAATTCACACCTGAAGTTAAATGGTGCACATTTCTTGTGCAGACAAGGTCTTCATTGAAGTGATGCAACCCTGTGTTTAGACCTAAGAAAGAAGCAGGGAAAAATGGAATTCTCCAGGTTCTGAATAAGAGGGAATAAGTCTTCAGAGTGTACAGTACTGCAAGACTTTCTGATTTATTAAGTCCACGTATCCATTGAGTGGCTCAGTTTGAATAGGAAGCAATTAGCAGCAAGCGTTCAACCATGCCCTAAAAATTCCCACTTCTGCCTAGCAAAGGAAGATCCAGAAATACTGAACTGTTTGAATTGTTACCTGTAAGAGAAGCTAGAACAAATTTTCTGAATGCAACAAATTTTGGAAGATAGTCATTTTACCAATGAAGAAATCTAAAGTTAACCAATTTTGCCTTGTTTACCTGAACTGAAATTCCCTTAGCTTCTTGGAAGTGTTCAGACATAAAAATGTTAAAGCCAGTACGAGGTCTTTTAGGCTTTCCAAGCACTGTTAATTCCTAAAAGATTGTAAGAAGGCAGAAGTTATTTTTCTGTGAATGAGTCAACCCACTGATTATATATATTTATAATTTGTTTCAATTCATTTTAGCAAAGCTGATTATACCATTAGCTTTTTATTGATCATTTTACACTTACTAAAAAAAAAAAGCATTTTACAAAAAGATCAATTTCTTATGCAAAATTGCATTACACTGTGGACAAGAGACTATTAAGGTTTACAATAACACCACACTACTCTTCACTTGTGAACCAACTCATACTTTAACCCGGATTGAGACAATAGGTTAGATTTGAGCCCATTGGAGGAAGGGATCATGACTAGCTACATGAACCGAAATGTGGAGGACTGCACTAAACATCTCAGTTTCTTCTAAGGGTCATTTTTATTTCACTATCAGTGGACTCCTTGAACAAAAATGAGTGGTTAATTTATTAGTAAGGCTCCTGCCAAATTTATCTTAGGTAGGTTAACTATTTGCCTTTGAAACTAAACAGAGCATAAAATTTCTGGCCTTGCCTGGGAACGTCCATTTGTTGGATTGCGCCAGTTGTGATTTTATGATATTTTCAAGTATTGATTAGAGGAAGATAGACAGCTCCTTCTTTAGGACAATGGAGAAGTTGTTTTGTAGTTTCACTTTATCCCTGATCAGGATTTTCCTGCACTCATTGGACAGGCTCTGGACTCATATTGAGAGGTAACTACACTGCAAAGCATTAGATCAAAACAGTCTGCTTTGAAGAGCTTTTCCTAAGTTGTTTCTTCCATTACCTGTAGTCTTAAATCCAAAAGTTCCTCTTCTTCAGGGAAGATGAAGGTGTGACACTGCACCCCATATTCTTCATAGTAATAGTATATGATTAAAGCATAATTATTATATATTTTATGCAAGATAAGTCATGTGAGGTGTCATTGGAAAAGTTATGATTTGCTGAATATGATTATCCCATTTGTATGCATGTATCTTTTTGTATCTGAAGTTATGAATATTGACTATGTATCTGTATTTCAAATGTAGCTCCACCTGGGTGATGCCCACTAGACAAAATGCTTTCAGTCTAGATAGCTGATTGGGAAGGGGCTATTCAGGGCAATAAGCCATTAGAGAAAACAACAGGCCCTCAAATAAGCTTATCTCCCACCTGGTGAGCCTTTCTGAGAACACTCCTAACAGCCTATAAGTAATGGCTGCTATGACTCTACAAGGACATGTAACCAGGTCACATGATTCTGGATTCCATCTTGGGATGTCAGTATTTTTCCAAAAACTGGTCTGGGAACCAAGTTTTGAAACAAAGGGATCCCGCCATATGCTAAAGCTATATAAGGCAGGGAGTAACATCATCTGTGGTTGTTCTCTTCCCACACAAGACGACCCCTGGAAATACCTGAGGAACAAAGAGAGAACTGGGGGAAGTGCCGGACTAAAAGAATTTCTAACCTGTGTATGAAACACCTGGGGATTCCAAGCTGTAAAGCAAGTGCATCTTGCCCTTAAGGATCTGCATCCTGCTTGTATCATCTCTTAGGGTGATAATCTGCTAATTCATATCCAATCTATCTACTATATTAAGCTCAGTGTCCATACTGACCTCTGAATCCACGGCCGGGGTGGGGTACTGGTTGCGCAGACCCCTAGAATTGCATGCAGCTCAGCGTAGAAGCGGCATGTTTTCAGCCCTGATCCAGACCTTCCGTTTGCTTCCTTGGTTTTCTGGTATGCCTGTCTGAGCCCCTTAACTTTCACTCTGCACTGCACTGAGTCCCTGCTGTGTCCTTTTCCCATCATAGTCCTGAAATTTTTTCGAATATTTTTTCATTTCGTCTTTTGGAACGCAGTTCTGTTAGCACTGAATCCTCTCCCATATAGCGATAAGATCCAGTAGCTCCTGTGTGGTCCAGGCTGGAGCTCTTTTTCTGATCTCAGGAGACTGCATGGACTAGTGTGGGGATGACTTCTGCGTGTCACCTGTGCTGATCAGAGCTCCACGCTGGCCAAACAGGAAATTGAATTCAAAAGTTCGCGGGGCTTTCCTGTTTACCTGGCCAGTACCTCTGAGTTCTGATGCTGTCCAGAGCGTCACACTGGATGCACTGGAGGATACCTCCGGAGGCCAATAACATCGAATTCCCCACACTAACACTATTCCGAATAGTAATATCGATATTAGGGTTACTCCTCTTCGTTTTCTAGGAGTACATAAAATCGATTAGACTTTAAACGATTAGAGCATGTAGTGTGGACGGGCACAGCGTTAGATCAATTTAACCAACTTTAAGTGTGCTAGAGAGTATGCCTTATCATACAGTCCTAGTCTCTAATCCCTTTAGTGTGCTAGGATGCTTATCAACACAGAGAAACCTATGCTATCTCCTATACTAAAATGGTTTATAGGAGCAGTCCTGGACTCTACAGAATCCAAGGCATTTCTTCCATGTAAAGATTTCAGACCAATACTGGCTGTTTATCTACCATGACTAGTGTAAATTGCCTCAGGCTTCTGGGACATATGTAGTCCGGCATGCCAGGCTCCATCTCGGGAAACGACAAGGGATAGTTAGCTTCAGTGTACTCACCAGTTTGACATCCTCTAGATATGGTAGTGTAAGTCCCCACTCAAACTTGGGCATCTTTGTACTGGTGGCAAATCCTTCAAATGTGTGTGTTTTGGAGATATGATAGGGGTAGACTTGGCCCTGAGGTCCCCTGCTGGAGACCTCGCAACCTTGCATTACCTTCCCAGAAAAAGGAAGTGAGAATTCCTCCTTGCTGTCTAGAGTGGCTGCCAATCAGGCACAGCAGCTAATAAAAAAAGCTGCAGGGCCAGAGTGAGTTCAGTTCCTTGCTGGAGCTGGAGAGCATGGGTGGTGTCCTAGCTGACTGAGGGAATTACAGGACCGCAGACACGAGCAGTGCGCAGAAACACGGAGAAGTGAGAAGGAGCTCCTTGCTGGCTGCTGGGACTCAACCAGAACAAAGTCCTGAGGTAAGGGTGAAGAACATGCTGGGGCTGCGGGGAAGTGGCCGAGGGAATCATAGCCAGCAATACAGCTTAGTTGAAGGGACATGGCAGATGGCTGCTATCTATAAGGCCTCTGGGTTGGGATCCAGTGTAGAGGCCAGGCTCAGGTCCCGCCACTGATGAAGTGGCCTGAACTTTGATGCATCCTTAGGACGGGAAATAAATTGTTTTGCAGCTAAGCTGGAGGGCTGGGGCCAGAAAGTCCCTGAGAGGTGAAGAGTCTCTGGGTAGAGAGCCTCACATTAGGGCCCGGACTGCTTGAAGAGCAGGGACAATTTGAGGGAGCTCAGATGGGACTGACTCTTGACAGGCCTCTTCCAGGACACTGACCATATGGGAAATAATTGGAGTGGAGCACTTGCTACCTAGTCATTGTTACTTGTTCTTTTTGCTGAAATTATCTGCCATCTTCACCTTGACAGAGGGGACTGTGGCAAATAAGGGTTAATAATTGGCTTTGCAGCATACTCAACCAAATATTGCAGGACTGTGCTGGTTCTCATGCACCAGAAGGTGAAACTGGCTGGTTTATTTTCACAGTCTCAGTTAAGTGAAATGGAAAAAAAGTATAGCATAGTGAGAAGCAAATTAAATAAAGTAATCAATAAACCCGAGTATTATAGGAAACATCAGTAATGATTTAAGCATGATTTTTAACGTGACAGCATTCCTTTAAAGCATTATTTCTAGCCTTGCATTGTAATCATGATACATGTTTAATAACCACTTGAAACAACCAGATTAATACATTTAAGTTACCTTAAAAGGGAAAATGAGATCACATTTTGAGTACTTACCCTCTTTTTCCTCATTGCTTTTCTTTTTGCACGTTTTTGTCTCCTTTCTTCTTTCAAAGCTATCATCTGGGCTGGACTTAACTGTGCTTTGTATTTGGCCAGTTCTTCTTTGTACGCTTGCCTCTCTACCTTTGCAGCTGCTTCATATGTCTATAAGCACAAAAATCACGAAAGCAACCAAAGAAAGCAAACATAACTGTCAATTTCAGCTAAACATTCTACCTTTAAAACAGTGACTCTCAACCTTTCCAGACAATTGTACCCCTTTCAGGAGTCCAATTTGTTTTGTGTATCCCCAAATTTCACCTCACTTAAAAACTACTTGCTTACAAAATCAGACATAAAAATACAAGTGTCACAGCACACTATTATTGAAAAATTGCTTACTTTCTCATTTTTACCATACAATTATAAAATAAATCAACTGGAATATAAATATTATACTTACATTTCAGTGTACAGAGCAGTATAAACAAGTCATTGTCAGTATGAAATTTTAGTTTGTACTGACTTCTCTAATGCTTTTTATGTAGTCTGTTGTACAAGTAGGCAAACTGATATACCCACTGGAAGACCTCTGCGTACCCCCAAGGATATGAGTACCCCTGGTTGAGAACCACTGCTTTAAAACACTCTAAAGATCAAACAGCCTTCCAAAGGATGCAGGCAATAGCAGGATACAGATATTGGCCTGTCATGCAGTAAACAGAATCATCAGGCTTCACAGAGTCCCTAGAAATAATCAGTGCAGCAGAGATGCATATAATCTCTAGCAAAGAAGCGTTCTTGTAACGTGAGCTCCCCACCTCCCACATGTAACAGCCCCATATCTTTGTCCTGCCCCTCCTTTTGGGGGGAGGGGGGGGAGAAACCACATAATCCATGGGAGTTAGTCTTCAGGATGAAGTAACCTCACGATCAACACAACAGTAATTTGATACAACTATTCTTTAGACCCTCTGCCATGCATGTATCATAGTATGCATTCACAGCAACTGTATCAACAGTACATACCATTTACACCATCATTTAGATTGAAAAGCTAACCAATGTATTAGCTACCACTATGTCAGATTCCATTAGTTAAGTGCTAATGCAGCAACTACACCAGTAATGGGCCTCCTAATGCTCCTGTCCGGCCTTCAGAAAAGCTGCAACAACTCAGAGTACACTAGCTCTGTCACTTATCAAACTGGCTGCACGCCAGCCCAAGAACAGCTGAAGAGTTACTCTCCTGATTTCCCCCAATTACCTCCACTTGAAAAGTAACCATCCCTCCCTGTTTCTCTTGGATGCACTGCCTTCGTGCTGGTTGCAGGGCTGCCAGCAGGGGTTGGCCACTGCCGCCCTCTGGAGACACTTGAGGCATAACGCTGGAGGAGCAGGCAGCCAGTGAGTTCCCCACCTTCCCTGGGGTAGCGGCGCTCAGATTTTGGGCTTCAGCTCTGGGAAGGCGAAGCAGCAGGCTTTGGTTACGGGGCTTCAGGCTCCACCCCAGGACTCCGGCTGCGTGGCAGAAGGCCCCAGGGCTCCGGCTGCACAGCTTCCTTCAGGTGAATAACCATTACAATAGCGACGTATATTAATTGATCAATACACTTCTCTCAGGGAAGATGAGCAACTGTCCAAAGTACTGACCTCTGGGAATTCTCATTATGAAAGAAGTTGAATAATTTGCTAAGGACTGCAAATCAGTCAACGCCACTTTATGATCAAGTGTTTAAGGCAACAGTTCTAAAAGAATCTGTACATATTTACCCTTATTCATTGTTAGTAGGAGAGATCAAGTTCTGCAATACCATTTGTCCCATACCCAGGTCTAAAACCTGAGAACTTCAGATACTGTAAGTTGCCATGCTACAACCTTTTCAACAAAATTTCCTTTGATAAGACACACCAAACCCAGCCAACATAAAAATAAGACTCAATATGCAACTGAAAGAGCATAAAACAAAAGAAAAAAAATCAAGCTTACTTGTTTCTCTGACACTGGTAGCTCTTTCCAAGCATATGCAATTTTTTTTGATATCTCCAAAATGCTCACATCTGTGAAACAGAAGAAATTTTTAACTTCTTAGTTTACAAGGAAGAGAGTAAGAAAATTGAACCTGTTCTAATGTTTAAAATGTTTTTCATTTTCCCCAGGAAAGAATTTGCTACTGGTATTTTTCTGCCACAGACATATTCTTTTTCCATAAAACCTGTCCCAATATGCAATACGAGAAACTGTGAATACCAGGTGAATAAAATAGCTTTTCTTTTATTCCTAACAGAAAGATTAAATGTCACTATTTCAGAAACAGGAATTTTTTTGTGTGACCTACACAGAATTTTTTTTAGAAGTTGGGCTTATGTTTCTTTTTCTTCTTTACACTGCATATACAAACTGAAAGAGTTAGTTTTTTTTTTTTTTTTTTAAGTTTCTTCTTGTGTTTTTTACTTAGAAATACCAGAAAAGTCAAGTCTCAACCTTCCTCGTTTTGCCAGAGGATCTGATGGAATAGACCAGTACAGGTTCAGTTTTACACCTTAACTGAAGGAGAAGTGGTGTTGAATCTTCAAATGGCAGGTACTTCATCTAAAATGTCAATCATTGAAATTAAATAAGCATTAACAATCCTTAATTTCCCCCAAACAATGGTTTAGAGACTCTGCCTTAAATGCCCTTCCCTTCTCAACCTAGCTTTCACTCCTTTTGTAATATCATCATTTCACAAATTCTTCAATCAGAAAGTTTTTTCAGGTCAAACAAGACTTGAACTTGTAAAATAGAAGCAGTTAAGATTTTTGTTGACAAAAATCCTTCAAGGGTTTCTTTACACATCCTAGTGAGGGAAAGGGCACAGGCTCAATTCCTCCCCCTCACACACTTTCCAAAAATGCCAGTTCCGCTTTTCCATTATTGACATGACTGAACCTAAGCATTCAGTAAGTAATTCAGGCTCAAAAGTATAGGAAGACAAGACAGACCTGGAATACATGGGTCAGCCTCTCCTTTCACACTCCACTCAACAATGCCACATTTTGCCATGGACTATTAGATTTTAGGAGAAAAGAAGGGTAACTTTATCAAGATGAGGAAGACTAATACTTTATCAGGTCTACAAACAACTTTCTGTGCCCCTGGGATGGAATATACTAATTTGTAGACTAAGGTTTTGTCTACACTACCAAGTTTTGTCAACAAAAACTTATGTTGACATCCAAAGGCCGACAAAACAAAAATCACAAAAGGGTGTTCGCACTGGCTTCCAACGTTCACATCGTGGGCACCATCATCGACAGCATGAGCAACGTACTGTGGGTATGTATCCTACAGCGCAGTGTTGTGGGAAAGCGGAACTGATTGCTGTGCATCTTGGGAGGATTTCCTCCATGTTCTCCCACAGCCTCCTCAGCTGCAGGGAGTGGCATCATGAGTAACTCTGTGAGCTCTCTGTGCTGAGGAATGTTAAAGCAGGGGGTGCTGTGTTCCTAGTGCAGGGCACAGCAGGAGCATTCCAATGATTTGTTCCCTGCAGTTCTGAAAGGGGAGGGTCATATGGTGCTGTTTATAGCATAGATTTACAATTTAGGGATTTTTATAGATTCTGGATGGCTCATGGATGCTCTGGCAGCACTTGCGGTCTGAAATACTCTTCTATATTGGCCCAGTGAACCAAGTGCAACAGTTTTTTTTTCCCAGATGAATAATTTGCTACAGTTATTCATATCTGTCACCTTTAGGCTAGATTATTGTCCTCTCTATAAGTCTACATCTTCCTATCATGTATAGCTTAAGATAGCACTGAATGTGTTAGCACATCTTAATATTTCATGCCAGGAATGCATAACACCGGTGTTCTGTGATCTGCCTTTACTGCCGGTTAGTTTTCAGGATGGTGTCCAAGGCGGTTTAGGGCGACAAAACTTGGTAGTGTAGACAAAGCCTAAGTCACAGGAAGAGCTCATGCACTGGGATCTGGGTAGGTAACTGGACAAGATCTTCAATCATATTTTAATAGGAGAACTTTCTGATTATAACCTCTCTACAGCCAAATGACTTAAGAATTCTCAACTGTTTACTGTTTAAAGTGAGTTACCTTAAAGCTTGTCCAAGATAACCATAAATCATAATTTACTTTCAATACTTTAAAATAATCATTTCTATATACAGTAATCCTCAGTTAGACCAAGTTTCCTCATTCCCAAATGAATTTTTCCATATCAGAAGAATAATAAATTTAGCAGCTCTCGATGGCTATGAATAGGAAAGAAAGCTTTAACATACACATACTTCCGAACAATTAAAAAAATTCAAAGGAAAGACACCCAATCTTAAAAATATTTGCCCTTTCCCAATTTAGGTTATGGGCAGACCCATCATTTTTGAAGCCCAGCAAATTACTAGATAAAGCATCAGGATAAAAGCTTGTACTGGGCATTGGTACATAATCAAAAATTATCTTTTTCATGTGCATGAAAAGAAATATTCACATGCAATGGAAGAATGCTAATCATTACAACGCAAATATGTAATGGGGCTCTTTTTTGAAGTTCTCATGTTGGCCATATAACAAATATTTATTCTACTCTGAATGAATTACAATTCAAAGTTTTTTAGAGCTAATTTAAAGTATGGGTAGTATGTGTATCTAACATTCAATCCAGATATTTAATTTTACTGGATTTTATCTCTTTACTATGTTCTTTTGAAGTTTACTTATTCATAGAATATTTAGTTTGACTCAAATACTCATCTAGCTTTTTAGCCAAAGAAAAAAGGTGCACACACATGTGAAATAAAACTGGGTTCTATAAACAAAGCTGCCAAAACATCTTAAATTCATACTAAAATAAAATGATTTTGTTTATGATCCTAAGCAGTTTATGAAACAAAAACAACATTTATTCTAATGCTAAATTTCTTTACAGTTCCTTACCTGGATTTTGTTGTCTAAAAATGGGCTGCTGATCTTTTAGAAAACGAAAGTAGGCTGTTAAGGGTCGCTTTGGAGGATTATCTGAACTGATCTGTTTTGAAAACCACTTTTCCACTGAGTATGTGGTACTGCATCTTTAACACACGGAAAGTTATCAGATATTAAAAATACATCAATATGTAAACTCAGTTGTAAATTACACTTCAAAATACGTAACGTGACCGTTAGTTTAGAATCCAAATGTAAGCAGTATTACCACACTCCAAAATAAGCCAACTAACATTTACAGCCCATCATATTCCGGGCCCAAATACACAGAAGCTGCTCCAGAAACAACTCCGCATCTCTAACCAGGCTTGGGTCAGCCACTTCCAACATGCTGAAAGCTTCTATCACCCCCCATTCAAGGGCACGCTCCCTCCTATGAGCAAAGAGGGCCACAGGGGAGAACGGAAGAAGGGAATGATGCTCGGAGGGTGCCCGAAGGCTGCTGCGGCCGGGGAGGGGACGATGCGCGGAGGGTGCCCGAAGGCTGCTGCAGGAGGGGATGGGACGTTGCGCGGGGGGCACCGGCGGCGCTGCCGACAGGGGGAAGGCGGAGTGTCGGGACGGGGAGGGTGGCTGGGGCGGGATGCAGACAGATGCGCTGGGAGGACCAGGACCCCCAGGAGACGGGCTCACGCCGAAGTTTCGCCGCTAGCCCCGGGCGGTGCCTTCACCTGAGAATGTGCCGGGCGCTGGGAAGAGCGGCCAAGGCCCGGCCGAGCAGCGCGGCCGCCATGGCACCGACAAAAACAACAGGACGCTCGTCAGCTCACAGCCGCGCGCGCTGCTGGCGCGGTGCAATGTGGGAAGAAGTAGATCCCTCCTCTTTGATGGAACAAGGCCTCGGGACAGTATAGTCCCCAAAGCGCATGCTCCGAACCGTCCGCCTGCGGGGGGCGGGGAAGACAGGAGAAAGAGGGAGGGGGTGAGCTGGGAGTGCGGCGCGCTGCTCCTGTAGCGTCTTCCGGGGACTAGCGGGGAGGGGTAGAGGTGCCCGCGGCGGGGCTGGGTCCCGCCCCCTCGGGGCCCGGGCTGGCACCTCCAGCCCCGCTGAGGTGTTATCAGAGCTGTTCAGTGCCATGCGACGGATCTCAGCACGGCCCTGCCCCAACGATTTGCGAGCTAGAGGAGAGACAGACAGACAAACAAGGGATTTACGGAGCCTTTTCCTATGATGCGTGCACTGTGCAGCCTTCCGCCGCACACACCGTGCCATATCTTTGACTCATTCAGTTCCGATTGGAATTGCGAAGGAATGGCTCACATGCCAGTTTTTTAAACAGATATCCTCGCTGAAATCAATATATTCTGCCTTTAAGCAAAAAGTCGACCTAATACAGGTATTTAAAGAAACTCATATTGCTGTTAGTAAGCATACGTTAAAATTACGATTTTTTCCTAAAGATCCTGTCTGTACAGAATTCTCACACTTGAGTCTTAACCCCTTAGTGCGAGACTGGCAGAGCTTCCCTAGTTACTCAGAGACAAGGGGGGTTAATTTATTGGATCAACTTCTATGACAAGCTCTCAAGCCACACGGAGCTCTTCTTCAGCTGTAGCTTGAAACCTTCTCTCTCTCACACACGTAAGTTGGTCCATTATATTACCTCACCCACCATGTCCCTTTAATATCCGTTCCTGGATTCTCACACAGCTACAACTACATTGCATATACCTCTCTGTTCAGGGCAGCCGTAGCCGGGAAGAGTGCAAGTCAGGCAGGCCTCTAGTGGCTGTCATGTGCCATCTGCAGCAGAGTATATATGCTGTCCTTGACCTGTCAATTTCTTCTTCAGCAGAATGAAATAGCTTTCAGCAGAAGCCTGTACCTTGGGAGCCCTTGTTTCAGCAGATCCTAACCGCACTTTGTTGAGTATTCTTTTCTTCTAGTATCCTTATCTTCTAGTCAGTTCCAGGATGGTTGTATAGATTTTTGACACCATTGTATCATTACTTCAGTGTCTGCTGTAGTGGGAGATAGCACTGGTCTTTTAGGGTTAAGTGGTCCTTTTGCTGCTCTATGCCTATTCTTTCTTTTGACACACTGCTATTTGTTTTTTCTTTATTTTGGTGCCTCTTTTTTGGTCATTGCCACAATGTCACCAGGGTGTTTCTGCTTGTTGGCACAGTTGTGTGACAACATTGTCCTAGGTACTCTGACATGAAAGTTCAGTGCCTGTCTCAAAGCCCAGGGGCTTCTTTTGTTTATTGGTCCAGAAATACTAGTATCATTTTTCCTACTTCGGTGTCCAAAAGGGAAAGGAGACCACTTAGTATCTTACAACACCTTCTCATATTTAACATTGAATCTAGGCATTAGAGACACCTGTGTTGCATGATACATGGTCCTGATAAAGCTGATGAAAGGTCCTTTGGGATCACTCAATTCCTGTGGGGAAAAAAAATTCTTTTTAAATGTGGAAAGTCACAGTTCTGGTGGCAGTCACTCTCACTCACAGAGCTAACTAATTAACCTTATACTAGATTGTACAAGAATAATTGTATGGTGATTCTACTGAGATTCCCACCAGGAATTCAACCTTAGATTATTGTCCTACCAACATTTTCCTTAGTCACCTGCCTACCACAGAGAAACCTGTACAGTATCACTGTGAAAAAGATAATTGAGGTTATATTTGGAAACACCTAAAGCTTTCAGAAGACCAATCCAATTTTATTTCTTTTGATACCAATGCATCAGGCAATATTTTTATTAGGATGATCACATCTAAATCGATGTCTGATAACCTTCTGGTTTCAGACTGCAGGGATATAATGTCAAAACTTACTTGTTTTGAGACAAAACCACTACATAGCAGTCCATCTCAGCTGTTTCGCTAGAAAACCATCTGCCGACCTACTAAGTGGTCCTCTTTCATAAAAAAAAAGCTTTAAAAATGGCCCCCCATTATGAGTATCTGGGCACTTCACACATTTTAATGTATTTATCCTCACAACACAGCTGGCATGTAGGGAAGAAATATTTCCATTTAAGAGATGGGCAACTGAGGCACAGAGGCTAGGCCCAGGTCCTCAACAATACACATTTAACTTTCACTGATTTTAATGGTAATTAGGTACCTAAATACCTTTGAGAATCTGGCCCCAAGTCTCTCTGTGCTTCAATTCCCCATCTGTCCAGTGGGCCTAAATTATTTGCCCAACGTCATCTGTGAAATCTGGGCCCAAGCAAGGATTGAACTCAGGGCTCCTAAGTTTCAAACCAGTGCCCTTCCTCCTGGCCCTTGTTGCTTGGATTTCAGCCTGAGATAGGACTTTTCAACTCAGCGTTAGAGCTCAATTCCAAAGTAAAATAAATCAAACTCACCCATCACTTTTGTTTTCTTTCAGTATGTCCCTTATTTTCTTGACCAATTTATTTTTAGATAAGCAAAGACTTCAGTGGTGTGTTTGATAGTCCAGTTGTGTTACCTTATTCCTCTTTATACTGTTAATATGAATATAGAAGCTCCCTTTTTCCGCTAGTAGTAGCTTTTCTCTTTTGCAACATCCCTTCCGCTTCTTGTGTGAGTGAGAATCTTGCTGATAGTATTTTTAGAGAAAAGAGTATTTAGCCTATAATAATTCTTCTCTGATTATGCTGTTTTGCACCTTATTTCCTTCTGAGGGAACAATGCATTCCATCACAGTGTCTTCAGTATTCTTCCCAGCTGCTTTTACACCCATTGCTGTCTCCAAACCACTATTCCCCACATACAAGGCTGCTTTTAATAGCCCCAATTAATTCTTTAGCAGTTGAATACACTATTAAAAATGTAGGATTAGACATATCTAATCTAAGAGTACTTAAAGAGCAAATTATTCTTTAACAGAGACAGATATACATTTTTAATTTTTATTGTCATTTAGGCCTCAGTTGGCATCTTTAGGCAGAAAATACCAGACACACATCAGAAATTTGTTAAACAAGTTATTAGAAAGCAAGCTGTCTGTAATATTAAAGAATAAATAAGAATAAAACTAAGATTACATTTTCAAGAATTTCCAGAGATACGGAGATCTTTTAGTTGTGGCGATGTCACCGTAGAGTAGAGAGAACAATCAGATGAAGCATTTTACAGTGAATGGTAGAACATGACTGGATAGAAAGGAGGGAAGCACAGATTATTTATACATTGTTTATTCCATCATAATGAAAGCAGCAGGACTGAGCAACCTTTTGAAGAGAGAAAAGAAAAAAAAGTCTTCATAATGCATCATCTAATAAATGATGACAGAACATTAACTAGGAAATTCTTAAAATCCTTGCTTATTCAACACTAGTTTAAATGTTGTCCTGGTGGATGAAGTTTGGAATTACCTAAAATGCCAGTCAAAGAAATCAAAATATCAGATCCATAGATTAGTAGGTATGACATTTCTTGTACAGAAGGTCTAGACTACTTAAGGCAGATTGATAACTGAGTCAGGAACTGAATTTCAGCTAAAAATACCACTGAGAAAACTTCTACAAAGAATGTCTTCAAGACACTTATCTTCCAAGAATCCTATAAAGTTAAAGTAAAAACTAGTGCTGCAGTCAGTTCATCATGGTCAGTTAATTTGATTTCTATTGCTCATCCCACAGATCTTGCATTATGGTGGGAAGCTATTCCTTTTTGTATGGTATATACTCAAATATTGCCAATTTACATATAAACATTTTCACACTAACGTTGATGTTTTAGTAAAAGTAAACAACAAAGAATAATTAATTCCCTTTAACATGCAAGTCAAGCTTCCAAATTTCACACAGTTAAGCATAAGACACAAAGAACTATTCAAACCATTTGTTCTGGTGCAAGCATATTACTAACAAAAATGTAAGAAACAAATGAAAAAGAATTCTGGGAAAGATTCTGTTACTCAGAAGCCTTTTCTCCTCTCCCCCCACTAGTGATATTATACAAAACAAATGAATGGTGAATAGTTTTAGCTTCCATAGTAGTAATATCCCATTTCAAATAGAGTGGAATTACTCATTTATTTTTACTATTAAAAGACTTTTATTGACCATTTTAAAGATGGTATATTCTACAGTGTACAACAGGAACATTCTTTGAAGCAGTGCAGTGATAAAACTTCAGTGCTTCTCCAGTGTTGCTCTCAAAAGTCAATTGTATATTAGAAAAAAAATGACATTTCACAAGTGACCAATTTGTGCTGCTGTTTCATATTCTGGGCAATGGTGAATCAAAGAATTTTAAACAAGTATTAATGAATAAAAAAATTCCAATGGTAGAAAAAGAGCTTCTAGCATGCATGCTGTTCTACACATTCCAGTTAGATGTTTGCTACAGTAAACAGCATTTTTTCCTTGGTGTAAGAGAAAGCACTGGAGTTAGCTTGCACTCAAAGGTTTTGGCTCCTGTGGTGGCAAATTTCCCATTCAATCCAGTTTTGCTTAATGCAGAAAGTTCAAAGCAATAGGCTAATCATGCATTTTTATTTTATTTTTTTTACAATTATTTAGCATCTTAAGAGGGAAAAAAATCTGTGGTTTGAGATTAAAATGCTTTTATTTGTAGTTTAAAAACAAAATCTGGTTTTCCATTACTATGGATTTTCTACATGCATTGTGAAGTAGACTGAGATAACACAGTTAATGGAGGAGTTAGCTTCACGTGTGAAAAACGTTAGACATAAATGAAGGAAGATTCTTTACCATGACATTCTGATATGGAAAGTATTCATTTATATCAATTTATGTGAAGTGTCTGAGGCCCAAACATTGTGATTTTTTCTTGTCAAATGAGAATTGCTTTTTATATTTTTTTTCCAGTGTAGAATTTCAGCAAGTTGAATCCCACACAATACAAAACAATGGGTATAACATTGTAAATAATTTTGTTAGCTGTAGCCCAATTTAATTGCAACACAGTTAGAATTAAATATCAGATGCATGGCTTTATTTTCCCCTTTGTCTATAATTCACATGCATAACTTAATACTCTGATCTTTTAATTTTAGAGCAAGCACTTGCAAGGTTATACAAGATTTAAATAATAGCCAAGACAAATAGTAGAAAAAGCATTTTATTTATATGGAAAAAGCTACAGTAAGGTTTGTAAAAGGTCTGTGAGAATATTATGTTGCCAATATAGGGGGGAAAAAAAATCAGTCATGAATAGCAACAAACAAAACAGTTACATATCTTTCTACATAGCAGTGCAATTAGTTCACATTGCAATAAAATTAAGTCAAGTATGCAACAGAATAAAAAAAACCAAGTGTTTCTCCATAATCAGCATGTTAAGAATTACAGTGCAAAGATCATTTTAGGTTTTAAGAAATCTGCAATCAGTCTGTATAACAGCCCATAGGGAGCAACACCTCATTGATTTCATAAGTAGCAGTTGTATCATGTGAATACTGTGTTAAAGGAAAAAAGTCTAAATGAATTAATTTGCATGGTAAATAAAATATATTTAGTCTATACAGTAAAAAAATACAAATTATATAACAACTAACAGAATGAACTTTTGAACAGAGACATGAAATTGACAACATATCTTAAAGACACATACAGTATTTCTCATGTAAAACATCTGGTTTTTCAGCAAAAAATAATTTGGTTGCTTTACAACTGCATTAGGGAGCTTGTAGGCTGAAGATGCAGAAGTCCAAGAGTCTTAAAAACCACAATAAATGTCTTTTGCAAAGCATACAAAAAAGGATAAATATTCTCATCACAGTTTTAAGATTAATTTTTGAAATTTTGTTTTTTCTTGCTCCAGAAACACACTTTACATGGGTAAAAATTAAAAAGGGCCTCATGGTACATTGAAACAGTAAACTGTGCTCCATTTACTTCTAATTTTGAAAAAACCTAGAATTTACAGTACTCTGGTATATATGAAAAAGTCTTCACAAGTTTACATTGCATATTTCTGAGTCCATTCTCTTGCATGTCTGTTGTATCTGTATGTGTAGAAAGAAGGCATTTCAATGAAGATAGCTATATGATCCACAACATCTATGTAAGTACTCAAATGATATATTACTGGCTCTCCACCTTTTGGGATTGATTATAATCTTGTGAAATAGAAGAACTGTTTTACATAGTAACTCTTTCCCCAAGAAACAAAATAAATAATCCATAGCATATAGATACATATGCTTAGTTTTGAAATTACCTAAAAAATAAAATTAACCACAGCAGTCTTCTATGATTGCATTAAAATGTAAGAAATTTACAGTTTGTGCATATGTAATCAGGTCTTTTGCTAATAGTTCCACTGTGCACGAAACAGTGCCAAATCAACAACTCTAGCATACTTATGACTATTAGAAACACATTAGCTAATTAATGCAGGCAAGTAGTAGGTCATTAAAACAATGCACACCATATACTGAAGCACAAGACTTTATTTCACCATCTGTTTCTCAATGTCAATTCTATTTTGGCTGTAGAAATTCACTTTACAGTAAGTTAAACAAGTTTAAGACTTTCCCAGAAGAAAGGTAAGATTTGCATTAAAGCTAACTACATACCATTAGAATGAACAAGGTCAAATTGTTAATATTATTACAAAGTTATTTCCAAAATATTATTTAGGTATAAAAGGTCTTTTATTGAGCTAGGTCAAAACCTAGGAAGTTTTTTTTTTGTACTACTTCTTATAGTTGTCAATTAGTGTCACAACTGCCATAGTCTGCCAACGTCTAAACTTTGACACTCAAAAGGTACGTAATTATGCTTCTCTGAAAGTATCATTTGACTGGATTTCTACCCTTGGGCCTTTTCCTTCCTTCATGAGACTGGCCAGAACTTCCAAAACTCCTAGCCAGCTCTCTCCTTGCCTTGGTAGCAGCACGTGGTATATTAAACTCTTGACGGTAGGCTCAGCAGCCTCCTGTGCCCCCACCTGTTAGTTCCTTCTTCAAATAAAAGGTTGAAGCAAGAACTTTTGCAAACCTATATAACCTAATTGTCTCCCTTTAAGATGCCAATATATGTAACTTGTGCACTAACTGCAGCAGTCTCCATAATCTGCAAAACACATGCTAATGGAACATAACTCCTTGGACTCTAAGTTAATATTGGTAAAAGTTGGTATATAGCATAACCAGAGTTTAGTCAACCATGACTTTCACCTCTCAAATCTGAGAGGAGATAAATTCAATAGAAAACCAACCAAAGGATATCTTCAAAGAAGCAGAGTTACAAGCAAATTTTCCTTTCTTAAACCATCCCATACTGATTGGATTCTTAGTCCTCACTTCAAAGAAGGAGTCTCCATAAACCAAGAGATTCTCCAAGAAACTGTATGGGGAATTTCCACACCACCTTAAGAAACATGGAGACTTTTCAAACCCCCGCCCCCACCCCCCCAACAACAGGAGGAAGAAATATTAAGTAAATAAACAAGCAAAGGCTGAGCCCTGATTTCTTTATCTTGAGAATGATAGGGTTTGTATTACAAGGCAGATATACAAACAAGTTCAAATTTTGGGGCAGGTGCTTGCAAAATGGCTCAGACACTTTGATTACACCAATCATCATAACTGGCAAGAAAAACTACCTTAACAGTCTGCAAAAAATGTCCACTCCATGGACAAGAAAGACTGTTTCAGCAGAGGAATATCCTTTGACAAGACTATAACCTCCATCTAACGTAAGCAAAGACCCCAACACAACTCGACAAATAGAGCACAGTTTTCAAATTGAAAACAATCCTCAGTTACCTTCAGGAAACTGTGCCCAGTGAGGAAGAACTACAGACCATCTGTAGGTATACCAAAAAGCTCCTGAATGGATGGGTATTAAAAAGCTAAATCTGATTCTATCTGTAATACGTAGATGACAGTCAATCAATGTCAAACATATACCTGGTAAGTACCTTTCACATTAGTGCTGGTATTAATGGATATTTTGTTAAATTATTGCAGCAGGCACACACCAACTTGTTCACATGTTACAAGCAGTTTGTGATCTCTTCCAGATATTCCATACAGACTCTAGAGATCCTGGAACAATGAGTATAACTGATTAAGATACTAAAGAGCAGATCCCCTAGGCTACCAGCAATTAGCATGAACACCATGCGTGAAATGCTACCCCACTGAAGTCAATGGCCATATTCCCAATGACTTGAAAAGGGCTAGGATTTCAACCAGAATCACAGGTAGCCAATATGCATCCCAAAACACATCCACCAACAACCTAATAGTGTCTACCAAATACTTGACCCAGGGAGCAAACAAACAATCAATCTGAATTTATGGAATCTGAAAGGGCTTAAGACAATCACTAAGAGCGAGGCATTGAGTTTGCTGCATCTTCACTGATATTATGTATTGTGTTTTCAGGCCCACTAAGATGCTCTCATGTGGTTCAGATGTCACAGGTACGCCGGACCCTTGCTAGAACACGAGGTTTTGGATCCATGCACGATCCCCATGGATTCCAATGAAGGTAATTAAATTTGAGATCCATGTGTGGTCCCATGCCATAAGCGAATTTATGCTATATAGACTCACGTTCTAGTGAGGGTCTGCTGTACTAGAACACTTTTGCAGAAAACAGTTTAGGGCATATGCTGCAACAGACTACATCCTGGACTTCTCTTGGACTATCCAGACCAAGAAACAGGTCCCACAGGACCTAGGAAGAAAGCTCAATCCCCCACTTACTTTGAGCACCCAGGTGTGGTGGACTGGTGTACCCCCAAGTTACTCTGTTATCACATCAGACTAGTCAAGCATTCCACCATTTGGAATGACGGTTAAACACTCAGATTCTGGTTATAGGACCAATGGATCAATATTCCCTCTAAATATAAGAAAAAAAGTTTAGAAACAGGAGTTAGAAGAAGGAAGCATGTACAGATGTTCCTGTCTCATTGGAAATAAGCAGCTTTACTTGTGGAGGAGATTGTCTCAAGTACAAGCTCTTTAAGATTCGCGCCGCCTCCCTTGTCCTCTTCTCCCTCCTCCCCCACCCCATGCTACCATCAAGACTCTTCAAGCCACTTTCACAGTACTAGTGTCTGATACACCAGGGGAAAGCTCCAGAGATTCCAAGACACTGGCACTCCAAAATTCCTCCAGGGAACTCTTTGGAAATTCCCAAGTATGGTCTGTAATATGCTGAGAGCCTAGAGCCTCTAGCCATCCCTATGTGAAGTGTCCCATATTGTGCCAAGGCATCAACTTTCTGAGCTATCCAGAGACATCAGCCTCTAGGGTCTGAAATGCTTAGAGAATTCACTCTACACTGCACTGTTCTGGAGATAAACTTCCACTATGTGCCAAAGACCTGGAGACTGAGCTGACCACAAAACACTGATACCAGATGTTCTGGGGCTACAGCCATGCAATGTACTTGGATTACAGTGCTTCAATGCTGTTACACATCCACGGCAAGGATGTGTAATAGGGTGCTGTGTGAAACCATCAAAATTCAGCTTTGGGAGTTCCAGGTGTGCTTTGAGAACAAGACTAAGACCAAAGAGTAGGAATCCAGTCAATATGGTATCTTTAGAGATTAAGTCCTTTCAATTTAAATCTCCCCTGCACCGTAAGTATGCACTACTGCAGCCATTAGTTGCCTAGGTTGCCATCCTGATACAAGCTCTGCCACCAGTTCTAAATTGAGGTCAAAGTGAAGAAAGGTCCATTTTTGCTGTAGGATATTGCTGTTTGTTAGATGAATGTGGCTATGGAAAAAAACTTGTCATTATTTTCTACATTTTAGACAGAAGTTGTATTTGGGAAATCAAATGTCAAAATTTAATATTCATGTTCAATACCTTTTAACCTTTTGGCAGAGGCATAATTCTAATAAGTCTTTAATGATAGGACCACATACCACCTCAAATATATTATTTGTCCTCATGTAGTTTAAAACTAATGTAAACATACAAAAGAGAAGTGTCACAGTTGTATGTACAGATTTTTGCACTAAAATATTAGGAAATATCAGTGTTCATTTGTGTAACTCTCCAGTCTACTAAAGCAGTTTAGTTGAAGTTATAAAACTGTTACATAAGTTCTCGTTAGACGTCTATTGTTTAAAGGCTTAGATATGTATATCTTTGGTATACCGAAGTTTTGTGAGTGTATATGAAGAGAATGTCTTCAAAGAATGAGAGGTAATGTTTTATGCGTAGCAGATTAAAAACAAGCCTCTAAACATCAAAAAGTTACTTACTTTTCCTTGTCTGACTTGTAGATTTGTGCAATATCTGGTACTAAAGGGTCATCAGGATTAGGATCACAAAGTAAGGAGCATATGGACAATAAAACTAAAAGAAGAAAATAGATTAAGGAAAGATTTACTTCTTTGTCTTATTTTCTATAATACCTTACTATATACAGTGATAAATTTTGGGAAACAAATGCACTTCATTAGTATTAAATCTTTATACTACAGGTCTGTCCATAAACCTCACCTCAGGATCGTGGCCCCATTCTGTTCAATTCTGTACAGACATGAGGATATGGTCCCTGACCCAGAGACTGTATGCTCCAAGAACCTGGTGCACAATAAACATACCATGCAGACCCATGTGCTTGTGAGGAATTCATTAGAGGACTCAGGCCTTAGAAGTGAAACAACTGACAATTTTGACTTACATGCATTAAAGAAAACTACATGCTGTCATATGAACATTTTATCAGACTGCAAGCCATTTTGCTTTAAAACCAATACAATTAGTTTCTCATTGAGAAAGACTGACTTTCTGACAGAGGCTTAGTGCAAGGTCACAGGATCAGCATGTACCAATTACAAATACATCTATTTTATATTCTGTCACACTATCATGCAACACCAGATTTTAGTGTATTTCTTCCAATTTTGTACCCAACTTATATTTATTTTCTCCAGTAAGACTGCATATGAAAATTTTCACCCAATTTGAATACACTAGATATTAGATTTTGAATTCTAAATACTACAAATTTTGCCACCAACAGATGTCAGTACTAACTTATTGGCATTCTGGGGCAGATTTAATTCTATCACAAATACTGGCACAGAGATTTTGGGAGAGGGCCATATATTTATATTCAGAATTCTGGAAACACTGTTGCATGTACTGTGCCAATATTTAGATAATTCATGGCAACAAAACATTATGCTGATGACATCTCTGGCATAGGATTAGTTAAATTTACTTTATGGAGACAATCTTATGTCTAGCAAAATCTATAACTTTTTACTCAGGAAAAACACGAAAAAGTGAGCTGATATACTTCTGACTTTTTGCCATATTTCTTTCTAATCATCTTCAAACAATATAACTCTTATCTCCAATGTTAGAGGTATAGTGTGTGTGTGGGTGGGGGGGAGGATGACAAAAAAATGCAGACATCATGCAAAGAGGGGATTAGATTATATTTAATGATCTGCAGAACTCTGTGAGCAAGGGTACTCCTAACTCACCTACTGTTCCCACAGTAATTGCACAATTTACTGTTTAATCATTTTGTTTTATGGTGGTGTTTTTACCATATTAAAGTTTGAATTCAGTTTAATATTAATGATATTTTTGGCTGTGTCAGTTTCAATCATTTTGTGCTGAAGTTTTTGGCACTTATAAAAATCAACATAAGTCACTAATATTTGACAACTCAAGTTGCTTGACTGGTCACACTGAGCAGTGACCACTTTAGCAGACATATGGTCCTTTAATCGTGCTCAGCAAGAACATATGTGCAAGTGATAAAATAAACTTCCATCAACCATTCAGGTGAGGCACCAGTTTGAGATATGCAATGTACATACACATGAATGAAATTAAGACTTTAAAAGCATTCTACCTAAAGCATGAACCAGGGGACAGACCAATCACCACTAATAATAAAAGAGCATTTAAGAAAAACGTGGAGTGTAGCCTTTAAATCTGAGACTATAAGATGCAAATGGCTGACATCTTCCCTCTCCCCCTTTCCTTCTTTTTTTAAAATATGTCCTCTGACATGAACAGGGAAGAAGACAACGGTTGCTCAGTGACAGGACAAGTGGCCAATTTATACAGAAAGCTGCAGAACAAGTATACACAAGATGTTCCTTATGCATCTACCCCCGCAATCAAAGTAAATTTAGACTTTATGTAGCTATTGAGTCTGTCTTGCACAGAATTGGTGTGTGTGGGCAGCAGCTGTATTATACAAGACGCTATAATAGCTGTACCTGAATGGAGCAATTTAGATCAGATGAAGACTAACAATTTTGTCTTGTTCCAACTGAGAATGTAATGACACTATTCTAAAAGGAGACATTGTTTAGGTCCTTATTAAGTACCTAAGGAAACATTACATTGTTTAACCCTCCAGATTTTTAAAGAAGTTCCATCATTAATAGCCAGATTGTATTTTATATTACTACATAAAGAGTGTCAAGGAAAGGCATGGGTAAGTGTTATGAATAGTATGGATGAGAAATGAAAAGCAGTTTTGGTGCCTACACTTAAAGAAAGATGCACCTTAAGTGGAACTCCTACAACCCCAATAATATGAAGAGCTGTGCCAGGCAAAACTATCTAACCTCAGCCTTACTGTTCCAAGAGCCAACATGCTCAAAACTTGAGAAAATCTGAATGCTACACTAGACTGCTTAGATAATTGAGCAGTTTTATTTGCTGAAGATTTGAGGGCCAACAGACCGTGCAATCTCACACATGAAGGTCATATAGTCAGAACAGTTTACCTTCCCCCCCATAAAAGCATAATTAAAAGGCTAGATTTATCCTACAAGAAGATGGTTCACAGCCAATCCCAAAAATTACCCTAAATTCATCTATTTATGCTCACATGTAGCAAGGATCTCCCAAAGCAGTGAGCCATCTAATATTTTAGGTCTGCCTCAATACCAAGATATGGATAAAGGACAGGATAGGTGAAGGATAGGATTTTCCATTTAAGTTTGACTCTCCTTGCTTTTGTGGGTTTATGATAAATCAGACAACATTAGGTTTACTCTCTCCTCTATATGCGCATGTAGTGAAAGTTTTTTTTTATATATTTTTATATATACACACACATACATGCACACGCAACAAAACCCTCTGTGATAGACTAGGTACCCACCCTTGGAGCACCCCTGGAAGCCCTGTGTGCAGGCATGGTTATGTCTCTACCCCAGTTTCCCCTAGGGTGCTTTCAATAAGTTCAATGAGGCTTGTGTTCAGTGAACAATGCCCCTACAGGGGTCTGGGTTTTATTTAATCAACTGCCACACATGGTATGCAAACAAGCCGCCTCCTTCTGCCACAAGTCCCCAGGCTTCTCCGCTGCTGGGATCTCTGAAGTCTCTCCCTTGCTGACTCAGTGTATCTCAGGCCTCCCTGCCTGGGAAGCTCTGCAGTCTCTCTCTTCTGGCACTTTCTCTGTGTTCTGGGTGTGGTTCCTCTCCCCAGGAGCCTCTGCTTTGCAGGGAGATATTATTGGGAATAGTCTCCTACCCAGCCCCATACAGGAACAATCTCCTCAAGAGCTTTCTCTCTGTATTCTGGGCTCCTGCCTGAGCCCTCATAACCTTTTATAAGGCTAAGTGTACCTTAACTAATTAAATAGCACCTACTTCTCCAATTAACTATTCACAGACAGATCTAGGTTAGCTTATTCTCCTTAGCTGAGCAAGTCACAGGGAGGCAGGGTGCCTGATCACTCAGAGCCAGCACCCATGACACCTCTTTAATGTTAAAATACTAAATACCATGCCTATATCTAACTTGTTTTTCCATTCCCAGCACCCCACACTTAAGTGGCATAAATTGAATAATAGTTGCTAGTCATACATATGACTCACTGGCTAATGTGACATCTGAAGTGTAAAAAAGGTTGCATGATCTGAAAGAGTCAGGAATCTTGTGGAATTTCCCATTTAAATACTGTGTAGGATAAAAGTTCTTACTCCCACCCTTTGCCACTGCTGTTTTTCAGCTACTGTCAATGTAGGAATGCACAGTAAGGTTGACCTAAAAGTGCCATAACATTATCAAAATGTTCACCATCATTACTATTACAGATGCATAAAATCATTAGCACATCTATGGAGTTACCTTTTGATACAGTCAAAGCTGGTGACCACTGTGACCTCAGGATATCAAGGCAAATACTCCCATTACTGTTTATGTTTGGATGGTATATTTTTGTTGTGAAAGCAATCTGTGATTAACAAACAAAGAGGTTAGCTTCAAGTTCTGCTTACTGCAACTGGCACCACAAGTGTTGCCCCTTTAATACCCATTTATTTTTAAAGCTGCCACCCACAGAAGTAGCACAATGTGGACTTTTATCACCACTAATAGCCTACTGCACAAATAGCTGACCAAATGTTAAAACTGGGTTATAGGGTCTGATATATTAATCAATATGAATAGGTATTTTACACTGGCTTTTTGCTTTGAACTAAAAAAACCTGAGTTTTAAACAGTTAAGACACAGAAACGAAGTCCTAACCTAGGTCTTTCATAACACTTTTAGGACAATTAAGTATTTACCTTTGGTGGTTTGAAAGGATAGTCTGTTGGAAAATGTACTGTGAGAAAAAACACTCCCCCTTGATATGCACTATCAGGCTGTAAAAGACAAAAAACAGGATTTATGCTACTGGGGTTTTTTTAAGGGTCTTTTCTGAATTTGAAGAGCCTTCTCAAAACTATGGTAACTTTGGATTAAAATCTATTCACCAGCACACAGCTCAAGTTTGCGGGCTGTGCACTGGAAAGGCATGCAGCTGACAATGAGGGATGGAATCCTCCCCCAAGGCTTTGGAACAACAGCAGAGCCATCCCTGACCACTACTGCAGAAACCCACACCCTACTGAATATCACCTTTTTGGAGAGAAGAGAGAAGGAAGAATGTTTGGCTGGTGAATCTACTTACTTGCTGATCCACCAGCTCCAAGCTAGCTCCCCCTGCATGTTTGGGCAGCAAAGTGCTCCTGGAACTCAGCTCCATGGCAGCACAGAACCTCTGAGCAGGCCCTCCTTATCATGCCCTCTGTGCAACAGAACCACACTTACGCTGCTACAATCAGGGCCTTCCTCTAGCTTTAAGCCACAAATATACTTACCTTAAGAAGTGATTTCTCTTTGCAGGTGCAAAGAGTAGGGTTTTCCAGCATTACTCAGCTGATCATGATGACATCAGGGAGTTTTTAAAACACACAACATCTTTGTGACCTGTACAAATCTGTGAACATGCATTTTGTTAGAGAACATGTGCACAGGTTTAAGTCCAGGCTGCACACAGTTAAAAGAGAAATATTTTTCTGTTGCAGTCATCAGTTGAGGAAACCCTTCCTTTTAATAATTATGAAGGAAAAAAACCCAAGATTAGGTGCTTGACGGCCTCAAAGCTAAAGCATCCCTGTGACTTCTGAATAAGTAAAGAAAAAACAATAAAGATACCAAAGAAATTTGAAACTATAATGTAATTGCTAGGAATCTGATGCCCAAAACAGTGCAAGTACACTGGCTTCTCAGGTTCCCTGTGTAGATCTAAGGTGGCCTGTTGCTCTTCATTTTGGAGGAGAGGGAAAAAATGTTTAAAAATCACCATAAATATCATTTTTACTTAGTTAGGAAAGACTGCCATAGGAAAAGCCATTTGAATACTTCATATAAAGATATTTCCAAATGAAGAAATTGTCACAGTAAGAAACAAGTTTAAAACAGTACTGCTAAGAAGTCAGTATTATGTAATACCAAACCAAAAGTGGTTGTCACAATACTTCTAGCTAGGAATACAATGATAGTTTGTATGCATACTAAATGGCCTGTCAATGATCTTAAAAGCTTTTACAATCACACAAATTTAACACCGAAGAAGAAGAGGAAAAACAAACTTGCACTGTTTGGCATGTACTACATATAAAAATTCAGAAGGAAGATAATCCTTTTCCTAGTCCATTAACATTGGATAACTAGGATTGGAAGGATTAGATTTTTATTGGTAAATGTCAATTTCACCAGATAGACATAAACCAATAAAAAAATATTTTCATCAATACTAATCAAAACGTATAGATAGGCAAGGTGAGAAAAATTCTGCTTGAGAACTTGAGAGTTTGATTTAAGATATTCACTTTGTATATTTTGACATATGACATTGACAATTTGTGTTTTAATGGTTAGAAAGCTTTACTTTTACCAGGAAAGTGAAAGTTTAAATTGATAAAAATAAAAAAGGTTCTTAAAATAATAATCAGTCAAAATCATAAGAAAAGAATTCTGCCAAATCTATAACTCACATACTATACTCAGATTATGAACACTAAAGTTTTTTGTAGGGCTGTCTAGTGATTAAAAAAAAATATCGCTATTAATTGCACTGTTAAACAATAGAATACCATTTACTTAAATATTTTTGGATGTTTTCTACATTTTCAAATATATTGATTTCAATTACAACACAGAATATGAGGTGTACAGTGTTCACTTTACTTATTTATTACAAATATTTGCACTGTAAAAAAAATAGTGCATTTCAATTTACCTAATTCAAGTACTGTAGTGCAATCTCTCTCATGAAAGTTGAACTTACAAATGTAGAATTATGTAAAAAATAACTGCAATCAAAAATAAAACAATGCAAAACTTTAGAGCCTATAAAGTCCATCCAGTCCTACTTCTGCCAATCGCTCAGACAAACAAGTTTGGTTACATTGCAGGAGATAATGCTGCCCACTTTTTGTTTACGTCACTCGATAGTGAGAACATGCATTCGCATGGCACTGTTGTAACTAGCGTCACAAGAGATTTACATGCCAGATGTGCTAAAGATTCATATGTCCCTTCCTGCTTCAACCACCATTCCAGAGGACGTGTGTCCATGCTGATGATGGGTTCTGCTCAACAACAATCCAAAACAGAGCAGACTGACTCATGTTCATTTTCATCATCTGAATCAGATGCCACCAGCAGAAGGTTGATTTTATTTTTTGGTGGTTTGGGTTCATTAGTTTCCGCATCTGAGTGTTGCTCTTTTAAGACTTTTGAAAGTATGCTCCATACCTTGTCCCCCTCAGATTCTAGAAGGCACTTCAGATTCTTAAACCTTGGGTCAAGTGCTGTAGTTATTTTTAGAAATCTCACATTGGTACCTTCTTTGTATTTTGTCAAATCTGCAGCGAAAGTGTTTCTAAAACAAACATGTGCTAAGTCATCATCTGAGACTGATATAACATGAAATATATGGTAGAATGCGGGTAAAACAGAGCAGGAGACACAGTTCTCCCCCAAGGAGTTCAGTCACAAATTTACCTAACAAACTATTTGTTAAACGAGCATCATCAGCATGGAAGCGTGTCCCACACAATGGTCACTGAAGCACGAAGAGGCATACGAATGTTTAGCATAGGTGGCACATAAATACCTTGCAATGCCAGCTACAAAAGTGCCCTGCAAATGCCTGTTCTCACTTTCAGGTGACATTGTAAATAAGAAGCAGGCAGCAGTATCTCTCATAAAAACAAACAATTGTGTTTGTCTTAGTGATTGGTTGAACAAGAAGTAGGACTGAGTGGACTTGGAGGCTTTAAAGTTTTACATTGTTTTGTTTTTGACTGCAGTTATGTAACAAAAAATAAAATCTACATTTGCAAGTTGCAATCTCTATCGTGAAATTGTACTACAGTACTTGTATGAGGTGAACTGAAAAATATTTTTGTTTATCATTTTTACAGTGCAAATATTTGTAATAAAAAATGATATAAAGTGAGCACTGTACACTTTGTATTCTGTGCTGTAATATAAATCAATATATTTGAAAATGTAGAAAGACATCCAAAAATATTTAATAAATTTCAATAGGTATTCTATTGTTTGACAGCGTGATTAATCACAATTTTTTAAATTGCAGTTAATTTTTTTGAGTTAATCGCATGAGTTCGCTGTGACTAAGCAACAGCCCTAGTTTTTTTTTTGCTGTTTTAACTGTTTCCTACTGGGTGAAAGTTAGTATCTACAGAGATACTTTACCCATCCAGACTTGCCATTTGAAACATAATCAATGTGAAATATTTACCCTGGGTGGACCCAGAAGTAGCATACAAGTCCTCCTATGTCCAGACATGGGAAATTAATTCTGAACGTGAATTTTAGTCCTGTGCTTTCTACAGTCCAGCAGGAAATGGGAACATTTAGAATATAAGTCATTTTTCATTTCTCTCTCAGTATCAAGTGCATTATGCTGATATCATGGCCTTCCGTAATGCCTGATATGAATGGAAGATGGACAGAAAAGGGATCTGGTTCCCATTCTCCACTACAGAAGTATATCCTCATTCTTATGCAAGCTCAATACATGGAGAGAAAAGAATGTTTCTGCTACAGGATATTAAAGGTGAACTGTAAAGGGCAGGTGACTGGATTAAGATGTATGTGTTAGGCCTGGACTACACTGGGGGAAGGGGGGGGTGTCGATGTAAGATACGCAACTTCAGGTACGGGAATACTGTAGCTGAAGTCGATATATCTTATTCCGACTTACCTCCCGTCCTCACAGCACGAGATCGACGGCCGTGGCTCCCTTGTCGACTCCGCTACCGCCGCTCACTCTGGTAGAGTTCTGGAGTCAACGGAGAGCGCATTTGGGGATCGATGTATCGCATCTAGACACGACGCGATATATCGATCCCTGATAAATCGATTGCTACCCGCCATATTGGCGGGTAGTCTGGACATACCCTTATTCAGATTGTCAAGGTAATTCACTATTGGGACAAATTCTCTCTTTTAAAAGATTTCCTCGATTTCCTCCATTTTTTGTGTTGAACAAGCCTCAGAGCATTGTTAATGGGGACATTCAGCACATAAATTTCATCTGAACTCTATGTCCCTTCACAGTTTTGCCATTCACCTTTCAGTAGCACAAAGGGGGTAGAAGAAAGGAAGCAGTCATTAAACCAGAAGGGAAACTTTAGCTTGTGTGAATATGAATCCACTATTGATAAAGCAGGCCCAAGTCAGTCAGTCACAGAGCTTGTGAGTCAGTGGCATATCAGATAAAACCACCAAGTGACACAGTTAGAAAGCAGGTTCTAATGTTCCATTGGTAAGTTAAGACCAAATCCTTTTCGTAAGAGGCAGGAGTTGTGTTGAAATATGCTGAAACAAGTTGCCCTAGAGTAGTCAACTCCTTTTTCTCCTTTTCACCATGTAATGCTGCTGCTCACCTTCTTGTCATCAGATTTGGCTAGGGCCTCAGTTTCCCCTGTTCGCTCAATGGTTTAGCCCTCCAATGGAACCAAAAACCCTCTTTCTGTGGTAACAAAAAGTCCAAAAGGAAAGACATCTGGGCTATGATTCCCTTATCAGGGTCTGGGTGAACTTCTCTTCCCTCAAGAGATTCACTCTTTATGTATTTCTCCCAAATAGTCCTTTGGTCAGATCCTCTTCAGGCTTCTCTCTGTTCTTAAGCACTTTTCCTTTGACAAAATTAGGACTTTTGCCCTTCCTTAACCACCTACTGTGGAGAGAGCCTTACAGCAAATCCTAGCATCTCCTACAACTCCTTCAGACTGAGGAAAACAGATTTTTTATATTCTGCAGCCTCTGGTTTCCATGATTGCTGTACGACAAGTTCAAAAATTGCTCTGTTTTTGGTATAACCACATCATAGGAATGGGAGGAACTTTAACCATTTAAAAGGCCCAAGCGCACCCTGTGCCATGATAATTCTATTTAGAACTACTAAATGAATTACTATAACAGTTTTCTATTTGGACTGATGAAGCTAACATAACAGTATTTAACTGATCATCCCTGAAAAATCAAACAGGCTTTTCATTTAGAAAACTGGAATAGTAAATCAAAGGTTCAGTGTAGACGGATGTTGTTTACCATTAAATTGTTTTTAGTTTCACGAGCAAAAGGAGGGATTTTTTTTAAGTTTTACTGAAAGTGAAAGTTAAGTGTAGCAAAGTAGGTGGAGTATGTAGAATACTCCAAATACTAAACTACTAGAATAGCACAAAGTTTCCCCAAAATATTTAACCTGAATATCAGATAGTTCAATCCAAGACTATGGTGCTTATAGGTGCTCAAATGCTTGTGTGAACATGTATCTTTTCCACAGTCAGAGAAGTCAATATCTTAGGCCTACTTTCTAAAGGGTTTGGGGATTATTTCAATTATATGAATTACATACTTACAGGTCCCATAATAGTTGCTTGCCAATGGAACACTGAAAGACAAAGCACATTAAGTTTTTAGACAATTTTTCCCGTCCCTCAACAAACAAAAATATACCAAGACCTTTGCAGTAAATTATTAAGAGCTTACAGTCATCTCCAACAGGCCCTGCAGAACAGTGGGCAGGTGGGTCACGTTGCAGATCACTTAGTTCCTATGAGAAATATGAAAATATTGTAAAATGATTAAAAATATATTTACAAGGAAAAATGAGGTAACCAAGAATCAAGCCAAATTTAGTTCTAATCATAGTTAGATTAAAATAAGTCATCTATGATATTTAAAAACAAAAACCAATAGATATGTAAGTGCCATTGAAAATGGAAAGTTTTCCCAAACAGATAAACATTCCCTGCAGTGTTTGCGAAGCAAGAACTGCAATAGTATGCTACTGACATGTAAAATAGATCTGCAAATTATAAATCAATTAATTACACTTGACATTTCACTGTAGAAAACAAAAAAAATTAAGATTGTTATTTTAAGTTCAATTATTTAAAGTAAAGTATTCAGGAAAAAATTTAAATGCTTAACTGAGTGTTCCTTTAACTTTGCAATGTTTTGCATGACCTAATCTTCACCCCATCCATGTACATTAATTGACCTAAACTAGTTTGTTAAATGTCTGATTTTCCCAAAAGGTGCTCCACAAATGTACTATTATTAAGAATGCTCATAAATGAGCCTGAACGCTAGCAGAATTTAGCCTCCCATTGATGTTTCTGGATAAACAGCTTCTTTACTTCCCTAAATCTTATTTTTCAGTGTTACTTACAAAACAAGAAAGGTTAAAATTGAACAGAAATCTTCATAGAGGATTTTACAAGTATGCTGTTTTTCCATTACTAAAGGGTATAAAGTCAATCTTGGCTAATTTACCCTTCCTTGCTATTCATGTTTTGATTTTAGTCCTCAGATATAGCCTTTCCAAAGGGGAATATTGCGTATGTCTTCCTTGTCCCTTGCTACCATCAATAGTCCTCTTTATTGGAGGTTGTGACAACCACCCTCTTTTTAAAAGCACACACAGAAAGAAGTTTTTTCAGTTTTACACTTGGTGTTTTACCATCTTTGAAGGTGAGACGCAAAGGAAGTCAGGTATTTCAATAACATTGGTTTAATTTCCATGTTGAATTTAATTTGACATGTTAAGTTCCCCATTAATACTGTGTCCTAAGTTCTAATATATTCTTTTTCCTACTCGCAGCTAATAAGAGCTTTGCTTCTACTAATACATTATTAATGTAAGACTTATGTTTTTGAAGGCCCCATTTAAATTGGGAGATCTAAAAAGAATCACTACTGGTCCTCAGACTATATTTAACTGTTGTCTTGATTTATAATCCTACCCCAGTTTTGGGTTTCCATGCAATTTACCTAAATATAAACAAAGATTCCCATATTCCGATATCCTCTCCTAAGTGGTCACTGGTTATTTTAATAAAAAGTATTTTTAAAAAGATACTCTTCCTAAAATTGTCTGGCTAGTAATAGAGCATGCTAAGGTACAGGTCACTAGGATGGTAAACTCACTTTTAAAGGTATAAGTTTGAGTATAAAATAAAAGGTCTGCAAATGCTTCCCATACTATTCCCTAAGTAGAATCTATGGTTGCAGCTTTACTACTGACTTTCTCTTCCCACTCATAAATTGCTAGCAAAGGCTCAACTGTTTCCAAGATTAGGATTTGAACTGAAAACAAATCTATTTACCCCAGCCTCTGAGTCACTTAAACGCATGCATCAAAGCAATTTTTGAACTTAGTCAGAAGAGAAATTTCTCTAGGTCCTACTTATTCAAGCCAGTCAAAAATACCTACCTGTTCTAGAAATTAGGCACATGCAAAACAACTAGTTTCAGAAAGGAGATCAGCAGGAGCATTCAATATATGCAATTAATTTGTTTTGAAGATTAACTGGATTCGGTGTTGATGTTTTAAGATCATCACTGCAGTTAGACTATATTATATTTGAAGAGATCTGATCACTGGGCTATGCTGCTGAGCTTTTCACCGTGTTCTATTTTGCCAGTTTGTTATATCTAACAAACATCTTAAGTCTGATATAAATGCCCTTTTGGAGACACCCCACTTGACAGAAAAAAGAGCAAATACTTGGCACCAAAATTCAGTCACTCTCTTCCTATGCATTTCTCCTCCTGCTCCCCACCTCAAGAAGATATATTATTACGTAAGATGAACCTTTCCTGGAGATTCCTAAACATAAGCAAGAGATCCCCATCCTACTTGAAATGGGCCACCCCTAAAGGACATATAAAGCTGTTATTATAGAAGCGTACAGTCTTAGATTTAAAAAGGTAATGTAACTCATTTATGTATGTTTCCCATTTTAACCTTGTAAATAACTCCTTTTTTTCCCTTAGTTAATAAATCTTTTATTTAGTACAAGATTGGCCACAGGCATGGTCTTTGGTTTGAGATCTGAGTATGACTGATCTGAGGTAAGTAAGTGACTGGTCCTTTGGGACTGGGAGTAACCTGAATATGGTTGTGATTTTTTGTATAAAATGACCATCTGTCACACAGCCCAGCTTGCCTGGATGGCAAGACAGACTGGAATGCCCAAGTGAACTGCTGTGATTGCATGATAAGACTTGTTATAGTGCTTTAGGAGGTCACAGTTTTTACTAGGTTGGTGAAACCAAACTATAGAACACAACCAGTTTGGGGTTTCTGCCCTGCCTTTTGACAGTCTGCCCTGAGGTTGGCACTCTCAGTCATAAGACACTCCAAACAGCATGACACAGATGCAGGGTAACATAGTAGGGGGGCAATTATTCTGATACAGAAGTATCTCCTCCTGTTGCGACTGAAGTTGTGCACATGTGGTCAATACATTACCTACAGCTGTTAGGCAAACATTTTAATGTACTTATTCAGACCAATCTGAAATGGTGCTTTATGTTAAGGAAGTCATTTCCTGCAAGGCCTCAACACTGGGACAGTTTACAAAAATATTTTTCACTGGTTTTGATAAATTGGTATTAGAATTTATAAAGGCTGCAGCACAGGCAGGTAGATATTTTTTAAGAACAGTTTTTAAAGAACAGTTTCAATTAGACTGGTTTTCAGCAGTTTTAGCTAAAACCACATTAACAGCAAGTCCAGATACGGCTCCCTTCGGTTCCGCTGTACCAGACCTAGAACTGGTGAGAAAATTTTTGCAACATTTTCTTCATGAAGATGAATAAATAAAGATATCCTCAAAAATGGCCCACTGCATGAATGTGTGGATTATGTGGAACCATTACGAAAACTCCTGTGCTTGGGAAAGAATAGTAAACCCAAAACAAATAAGCTATACCTTTCATCAGAGTAAGTTCAGACAGAGCCTGTATATACTATTAAGTCAATAATTTATGAATAAAACATGGTTTGGCCTTACCTGAGTAGGCAGGACCAAACATACTAACTCAATTTAGTCAAACAACAACAGTTTGAGCCTCTACACATGGAAGGCCAAGCCAAGCTATAATCCAATCAAGGTCCTGTTGTGATACAAAGTGACCATATCACAGTAGTTATGCTAGCAGAGACTGAAATTTAGGGTAAAATTTTCAAAGAGTTTAAAATACTTGGGGCTCCTACATTGCCCAGGCTTGTTTGAAAATATTACCCTTTGTTACAGACTAGAACAGCCAAGATTCCCCAATTAGGAGTCAGGGGGACTGCTGGTTTGCCAGTATTAAGAGCTGAACACTAAAATGGCCTATTGTGTTTAAAAAGTTTCTTCACACAGAGAACTTTTTCCTCATCTACTATCTACACCATTACATGAAAATCAAGAAGATTGGATCTTGGATCCTTCAGATCTCCACTCAAATCAGTGCAGATACCCTTCACATTGAACAAACAACCATACAGTATCAAGAGGCAAGCAGCACTAGCTACAGCACAGGAGCTGTGGAAATCTTATCCAAAGTTTGGCGAGAAGGCACAGCCATGTCACTAAAAGTCAGTGTGTGTAAACATACTTGGTCGGCATTTTTACCGACAAAATACTTCCAGCCCCATAAGCGGCATTAGCTCTGTCGGCAGGAGAGCCATGTTCACACTGCCACTTGCGTTGGCAAAACTTTTCTCTTTTGTGAGGGGGGTTGGGTGGGGAGCCTTTAAGTACCCGTGTAAGACAAAAGTTTTGTCAACAACTTCGCAGTATAGACAAGCCTTAAAAAGACTTCTTGCAAAAGATATAGAAAAACCGTGCAAAAGGAAGTACTGCTAATTGGTAACATTCAAAAACAGAGAAAGTTACTGAACACTAAGGGCTTGGCTACACTTGCGAGTTACAGCACATTAAAGGAGCCCCAAGGCAGCTCACTACCCATCCACACGTACAGCACTCTGACTCCACAGCTAGAGCGCTCCGGATACGCTACCTTGGCAAGTAAAATGTTTGATGTGCCCCCACTGGAGCGCCCCAGCATCAGTGTGATCGAGGTGTTGCATTACTGCGCTCTGATCAGCCTCCAGAAATGTCCCATAATCCCCTTAAGTCAAGTGGACATTTTTGTCATTGTTCTGGATATGCACTTTGAAAGCTCCGTTTGACAGCCGGCATGCTTATCTGCTCCTAGACAAAGCAACCATTACTGTGGAATGCTGTGTGTGAGAGTGTGGTGGGGTGGGGGAGGTCTGCTGCTGTCTGAATTTACAAGACAGAATACTGACATGCTCTCAGCCCTCCAAAAACCCGCTATCTCCCCCCACACACACAACACACTCCATGCCACCCCACCCCATTTGAAAAGCATGTTGTAGCCACTTGCATGCTGCAATAGTTACCACAATGCACTGCTCTCTGTGGCCGCTGCAAGAGCTGCTAATGTGGCCACGCCGGTGCGCTGTAAGCTGTCGGTGTGGCCAGACTACAGCGCTTTCCCTACTGCGCTCTATGAAGGCTGGTTTAATTCAAAGCGCTCTACATCTGCAAGTGCAACCATGCCCTAAGGGTATGTCTATACATAAACCACTGCAGCTATGCCTGTAGCACTTCAGTGAAGAACAGTTCTTCCACTGCTGTCGGTAATCCATCTCCCCAAAAGGCAGGAGAATTCTCCCATCAATCTAGCACAGGCTACAGGTCAGTTTAACTGCATCACTCAGGAGGGTGGATTTTTCACATGCCGAGCCACATAGTTATATTGACCTAACTTCCTAGCGTAAGCCAAGTCTCAGATTCTTCCACACATTTATGAATAGACTCCAAAGCTTTGCCTATGTTACAAAAATTACTTATTGCTGACAAAATGGGTTTAGCAAGTGGAGCTGAATCAGAGATTAATATTGAACTGCTAATGTAGCCAAGAACAAATTGTGAATGTGGTTTATCTTTGGCTACACTCACAGTTAAGCCATGTTCAATTGCAGCCATGCGGTCTCCTATTTGCTCAGCAAAGAGTAATTTCTGTATTGTAACAAGGCCTGGTAGCTATCAATTCATTTGGATAAACTGTTTCTTTTCAAATCTAGTCTACATCAGCTGACAAAATCAATGAGGCTGCACCAAAAATTGTGCCATTGATAGTTATGCAGGATGTTGATCCAGCCTAGTGTCGTTTGGGAGGCTGGTCAAACTGGGCGACAATTACATCTTTTCAAGAACACAGCATAAAAAAATATTCACCCTTTAATAAAAGATAGATGTATAAAGACTACTGTACTAACTGCTTTCTTTAAATCCCTGTCTACACTGACTTTTTTAGCCTTCCATGTAGTTAAATGGTGCAAGTGTTTAGTGTAGATATGCTGCACAGATATAAACCATGACTTGCAGAGATGAAAATTAACATGGTTTCAATGCAGAATAATCTGCATCATTGCAAGATACAATTTATATCTGTGGAACATGTCTTCATTAGGGAGTTTCACCAGCATAGCCAGTGTGTTTTTTAGCTACCCAGATTAGACAAACCCTAACTTTTTGTCTACACTTAAAATGCTACAGCAACACAATTGAAGCACTGCAGCTGCACTGCTGTAGCACTTCAGTGTTGACACTCAGTACAGCAATGGGAAGCGTTCTCCCATCATTGTAGTTAATCCACCTGTCCAAGAGGAAATAGCTAAATTGATGGAAGAATTATTTCGTCAACCTACCACTCTCTACACTGGGGCTTAGGTTGGCATAGCTATGTCTCAGGAGCGTGGATTTTTCACACCCCTGAGAGACATAGCTATGAGCAGCCCTTAATCCGTTTCAAAGTAGAGGTGAGGGCCACAACAGAACTCAGCTATCATGCAGGAATTCAACATGTCATGAATCTGTTCAATATTTTTCCTACTTGGGAGGATTAGCTGGTTTGTTCCTAGTAGCAGAAAGGTTAACAAGTGTTTGCATTTCTCAAGAGGGTAATTTAAATTTCTTTACACTTCCACCAGTCCCTCTATTTTCTCTGCAGATGTTCATAAAGGCATTATTAGGCTAAAATCTTGTGGTTATAATCCTCTACATATAATTGGTTATAAAGAAACGGTATGGAGATACAAAACTTTATCATCATGCTTAAAATGACAAGTTAAAGCAAAATATGAGCAGTAACGCCATGTACAGTAAAGGGCAATATTTTGCAGGAACACACGATAGGAGAATTTATAAACAAATACTTACCAGTTCTTATCTAACAACTGAATTTTAAGGAGCAGCATGAATAAACTGCAGTAAATCCACCCTGATTTACTTCTATATTTAGATGCCATGGATATTGCAACTTATCGTCCTTATGGTAAAGATCTCAAACTCCTGGAGGTTTCCCAAAGCTTTTTGTACAATTGCTGACTTCAAACTTCCTTTCCAAAATGATCTCTACACAGTCCAAGTTTTTCTCCTACCACTAACTCAGGAACACACACTTTGATGTAGACTTGTAATGCCAATTAAGCACTGCCAGATAAACTTATTCTGAATATATCTCCAATTTGCTTTCTTGATCCTTAGGACTGTACCTACAGAGGCATTTCAGCATTGCTCCAGTTGTTGGAGGAACTAGAAGCCTAGATCAGGTTTAGAAGCTACCACTCTGAGCAAGGTTGGAGAACAAGCTCCTTTGCCTGGTCTACATTAGCATTTCCACCAGCGATAGAACAGCAAGAGCAGTGCTAGTACAAGGGGAGGCAAGAGAGTACCAGAGGAGTGCTTGTGGATTTTCCTAAAGGTAGAAAAGGAAGGGAATGAAGAAAGGAATGAATAGAAAGTCATTAGTATTAGGAATTTCCATACTGGAAAACTTAACTGACGGCTTTATGAAAGCATCAGATGCACCATAGGTAAGGATGTATTTCCCATGGTTTACCTTTTCATTTAGTAATTTAAGCTCTTTTGAAAGACTTCATCATTCCTACGTGTCCTTCCATTAAGATGTTCCAGTCTTTTTCAAATTAACAGACAGTTGATATCCATCACTGTGAAATGTACTCTTACTTAATTCACATAACTAATCACACAGCATTTAAGATCAAATTTAAACTTCTATTCCAACAAACTATAAACAGCAATTCCAATCATTTACAGATACACTGATAAATTAATGGCTGCATAGATACTGAAAGCCATCTTGTTTTTTTATCAGTATAGGCTGGGTTACACACATCAGCTTCAATGAGGCTTAACCGCTGCTTTTCATTTAAGATGGTAGAAACAATTAAGCTCTCAAAATAATAGTTTCCAAATCAACCCACAGGCCCATGTCACTGCCCAAAATAAAGGCACACCCAAGGCCACTACTCAGGGCTTAACAGGTATTGTTTGAAAAGGGAACTGAGGAGGGGAAATGACACCAGCAGAGAAGCATACAGAAATAGAAGGAAGCTCCAGATATAGCCTGGACCAGCATAGTGGGTGGCCCTGAGAGAAGCCTAGAGAGGTTTTGGATCTGCTGCTGGCTGAAAGAGGTTTGGGGCTGTGAGCAAGGAAACTGCTTCCTGTTTTGTTCCTTCTGTGTTCAGTGAAATTGGATTTTGCACATTCCTTGTAAATAAACAAGACTCCATGCATCAAAGGTACCTGGCTCCATTATCACTGGAACAGCCCACAAGACACTGAATTTTTGGCTAGCTGCTCCAGCGAAAAGGGGTATCAGTATTTTGCACTTTAGATAAACTGCCAGTGAAATAAGTGTGATTATTTCAGACCCAACTATATTCTGAGTGGAATATACAAGCCAGACATTCATTAACACACACACTTCCACTGAACAGTATGATAAGAATTATTTTTAACAGTGACTCCTTCCTGCATAAATGCATACTTGGAATATAATGAAGAAATAACCTAGTCTCATTTTTAGAATATGTAACTTCTTTAGGTACAATTAGGTCTACAGATTAAGACTCATACCACAAACTTTAAGGAAACATTTGTTGCTCTACAGGTTCTCAAAAAACTTAAGTCACTGCATATAAGGTAAAGGTGTATATCAACAAGGTCATGTTAAGAAGTTTAGATTGAATAGACATTTTGCTCAGATTGGTTAAAAAGTTACCAATAGTCTTGTCTACCTAAAAGTTAACAATTAGATATTAGTTCAGTCACTAAAACTGTTTAGTTTGGTACTGGAACATTTCATACATTCCCATTATGTAGAAAAAATTGCACCCATCTCCTCCTGTTGTACACATGTGTTCGCTGCTATGTTATCATCCCTTTTTAGGTACGAATGTTACCATATCCTTTTTGGAAAAAGAAAAAAGATAAAATGGAAACAGTATTGATTCTGCCATGTTCATTTCCACTCTTTCCCATGATCTTTCTACCCTCACTTTTATACATCATATAATTACACTTTTTATTTTTTGCTTGTACGTAATTATACATCACAACCTCACTTTCTATTGATTCCCACTAGACAACTACTAGTTTATCTGCTTTTGAAATTAAACTTCCGACAAGTGTCTAAATGCATTGCTTATATCTTACCATGAAAATGTAATGATTCTTAATTCTCCAAGCTTAACACAAACTAACACTTCATATCACGTTGCTTAAATAAAACTTTTTACCTTTCCCCCAGACCTTTTATCATCCAACAAAATCATCATTCAATACAAAGAAAACTATCAATCAGACATTGTGGTTAACATTTTGCAGGCTGGAATGAGCAAGCTTTGGATTATGGTTCTCAGACAATAATTTTCCCCTACACATGCATGTTACTGTCTAGGTTAAATGTCTGATTAACCTGGAGTAGAGTTATGGCTTAGAATTTCTCAATTATGCATGTACATTGGCAACTATAATTTTGCTTTCTTTTTATATTGACTTTTGTTGGTTTATAGGAACAAATGAAAATGTTTTTTGAATAGTACGATTCAACTTAGTGTATGATGTTTGACCATTTGTATGCACACATGATTATATACTGAAACACAGATGTGTTATTTCACTGACAGTTAAGTGTATGAACGCCTCTTTACATTTCAATTTAGTGGAAAAAATAAAAGTTGTGTATACAAGACTACGATATCCCTCATTTTTAAACTTAATTCATTCAAAAACGTGTCAAAAGCCACTTATTTAAATTTTTTTAAAAAAAATCTTCTGAAATAAAAAAAAATCAAAGTTCCTCCACACTAATAACAAGAACAGCTGAAAAGACATTTTCAAGTATTGCCATAATTAAGTTTGAGCTACGAACAAGCATCAGAAACCCCATTTCTTCTTGATCACTAGCAGTAAGCCCTGGAAAAATAGTGGCTTATAAAGAAAGTGACTTCTCAACAGTAACCCTATAATGAAGTCCATGAACAGAGATGAAAATGAAGGGTTCTGAGCACCAACCATCGGACAACAGCTCTCCACAGAAGAGCCATGTGAACAAATTCACTGAGCTACCTAATGTTAGATACAGCAAGACCTTAGAACCTGCATATTCATATTTTGCACCAAATGGGGTAGCCTCTCTAATTTTCAAAGATTTGCTAGTTACAAAAGACTCACCTGCAGAACTCCCAAGTCTAGTTTACACTGCAGCACATTACTATACATATGAAATCAATTAGAGCTTACAAGCATCAAGAGTTTCAGAAGTGAATTTTATATATATTTTATTTGCTTAGTGCTGACTACGTACTTGGTGCTGCACAGAACACAGATAATAGGGGATGCAGTTCCTGCCCTAAGGAGCTTCCAGTATAGATTGGACATTGTGCAGTCTAAATCTATGATTTTGATGACAAATCTATCAACTTGTGTCCTATGGCAAAGCAGATCACTGACCAGAGGCAGTCAAGGGGTCCCTCTTAGTGTGAGGCAGATTAATCTGAGGGACTAAAAACAGATTTCTCACAGAGTTGAGAGCAATTGGTGAAGTTTAGTCTAGTAGCGAGGACACAATGGACAAGCCTTACTGTTCTGCATTCACTTATTCACTAATATGCAAAAGTCCTTCATTTACAATTATCTCCTGATCATTAGCTTTTGGCTGGTTTGGTTATACCTCTCCCATGGTGTAGAATACCTCTTTTCAGGTATTAGTTTGCTCTAGGAGCCTGTGTGCTGTACACCTCTGAGAAGTGCCTTGTCTGGAAACAGTGTTACAGGATAGATCACCAAGAAAAAGTTATGGTACAGCAGAAATTATGATGCTGATACTAGGGAGATGTTAGAGCACCAATTAACACTAAAATAAACAAGAAAATATGTTCACTTATTAAGGTTCACTGTATATTACATCTCCATTTCCTTAGTAAGTACTGCCATCTTTAACATAGATGTTATTAGAACTATTAATCTGAGCAGACACTTCACAGAACTCCCAAGTCCCATAGCCATTTTTAAAATAAAAAAATTCTAGTTGTCATAAGAATACTCAAGCTCAGCCAGAGACAGTATGTCTAGATAGACATGAATTTCTAGGTGACATCATTGTGTTATCTGCCAGCCCTTTGTTCTTCCCAGAGTTCTTTGAGGTGCTTGCTAAAGCTATGAAGAACTCACTGAACTCTATCTGCTCAGGGCCCTCTATATACCTCCATAGACTTGAGGCCCCACGACATAACCACCGACATTTACAGTAAACCTGAAAAGTCACTGAGTTCTAGTTGTCATCTTCTCAGATGGTCTAAAAATGCCAATTTAAAACTAAATTTTGTAAGAGACCTTCACCTAGAGTTAGTCTTTTTAGGTTTTGTAATCATGTAGGAAAACTGTACATCATTTAAGGAGACAATGTCAGGGTATTTCATCTTTTTTTAACTGGTTTTCCGTTAGTTTAATGACCCATTTGAAAGTGAAATCTGTTTCCTTGCTATTTTTCTCATCCATGCCTGCTAATTTATTACTGTAGTACCATTCATGAGGCTCAGCTGATGACACCCTCCCCTTTTTTTTTGTTTAAATTTTGAGAGGGTGAGGTGTTGGCAGGGGAAAAGAGGGGAATGGGGGTGGGGGGGAGGGAAGAGACCTGAGAAAACCACCATCTTCACTTCCCAAACGAGAAGAAAAATGTGTCCAATTTTGGATCTAGCAACTTCAGCTGCCCTTCCATATCTACTTGTAATGGGGTTGGCACCTACCTCTCATGAGCACCCCCTCTGGTTGGGTGTCAGCGGTCTTTAAACTAGTCCCAGCCCTGCCGTTGGGCTGAACCCATAGGCAGGAGCGGCGCCAGCGTTACTGACGCCCTAAGCGGACGGCCATTTCGCCGCCCCCCACGGCTCCAATGGAGCTGCCGCAGTCATGCCGGCGGGCGGTCCGCTGATCTAAAGGCTCCGGTGGACCTGTCACAGACATGACTGCGGTAGTCCGCCGGAGCCTTTAGACCAGCGGACCGTCCACCGGCATGACTGCGGCAGCTCCACCGGAGCTGCCACAGCAGCGGACCGTCCACCGGCATGACTGTGGTAGGTCCCCCAGAGCCGCATGCCGCCCCCCTGGCAAAATAGCGCCCCCCTCAAAATTCTGGCACCCTAGGCCAATGCCTAGGTCGCCTAAATGGTAGCGCCGGCCCTGCCCATAGGGCATCCTCCCTGGAGGCAGTGGTTTTGCCCGCTTAGTCTGGTTTGGCCCCAGTCTTCAGCTGGGCATCCTGACAGTTCAGTCCCCTTCCGGAGATTTACTGATGTCCAATTGTAGGCCCTTTCCCAATGGCCTATGTGGGGTTTCAGGGCCCACCCACTACTCTGGGTCCCGGCCCAGGAACCTTTGGAATAGCAGCCACGTGCCACTGTGTCCCTTTAGTAAAACTATCTTCAGTTCTCTGGGCCACTTCCCTGTGGCCCCAGCCTTCACTGATGCCTTACCCTTAGCTCAGGGGTCTTTTAAGCTCAGGCCCAGCAGCCAGTCAGGAGTTCTTCCGTGCTCCCCCATTCCCTACTAGCACTGAACTATCCACTGTGCTGCAGTTCCCTTCGCCAGCCAGGAGTCCCTCTGCACCCCTCTTGCTCCAGCAAGGAACTGAACTGTCTCTGGAGCTCCCTTTTATAGGGCCCTATCGGGCCCTGATTGGCTGCCTATTTGGACAATCTCTCCAACTGCTCCTTACCTGAGATGACCATGGCAGGACTTTGATGTCTCATCCACCCCATCGCACTCCTCCTTTAGCATTTCTTCAGAGTTATTTCAGATTAAAAACAATTGTGTATTTAAGATAGTGTTGTACAACCAAACTAAGCCCCAAGGTAGACAGCACAAGCGCTTAGTGTGCAAATTTATTCACAAGTCATTCAAGCACATAACAAATGCTATTCCTTAAAATATTCTGACCATATAAGTTGTGTTCACTTCAACACAAGGAAGATTCAAAATAGATGGATACTTAAGGAATGAGATGCATATTAATGCAGAAAATACATCTTTATATAAAAATCAATGTTGCGGCCCTCATTTGGATTACTGCATGCAGTACTGATCCGCTCATCACAAACAAAAGCATAGAATTAAGAAGGGGTTCAGAAAAGGCCTGGCAAAACTCACGTATGGAAAAAAAAAAAAAGATGAGAGACGATTGTGACTCTTTACCTTAGAAAGGAGACACGATAAAAGTACCATTATATACTCATTCATAAGATGAATTTTTTAGTAAAAAAGAGAAGCCCCATAGAAAGGGGTCAGGTTATGAACGGGTATAGAGAGGGAGAGGTGGGACACAGCCCCTCTCCTCAACAGCGGGAGCAAAGAGAAGCAGCACAGCCTGAAGGGAAGAGGCAAGGCCAGAGTCTCTCGGCTTCTGGCCACGCTGCTCTGCCCCCAGCCTCCGAAGCAGCTGCAGCTCTGGGTCTGGCCCGCCGGAGCAGCTCCAGCCAGTCCAGAGACATCCTCCCCTGGCCCTTCCTAGATAAGGTGGGAAGGGATGGGATAGGGAGAGTGTCGGGGTTCCAGGCTAGGGGTGGGGTAATGTGAGGGGTGGTCACAGGGGTTACTCCCCTGACTCCCAGCTTCTCCTCTCAAAAAAATTTCCCCACCAGTTGCTGTCCCAGCCTGTCAGGGTAAGCAGGTGGTGCACCGGGATACTTTGTTTACTTAGGTTTAATGCCATGCCTGCGGACACTCAAGGTAAACAAACCATCTCGGCCCACCAGCAGCTTATCCTGATGGCCCAGGAGCCAAAGTTTGCTGACCTCTGAATTATAGGGTCGGCTTATGAACGGGTTATAAAATTTTTCCATTTTTACTTATCCATCTTGGGGAGTCAGCTTATAAACAAACCAGCTTATGATTGAGTATATACGGTATATAAGATAAAGAATGATTCAGATCAGTGGCTTTCAAACTTTTTTTCTGGAGACCTAGTTGAATAAAACTGTTGATGCCCGCGACTCAACGGAGCTGGGGATGAGGGGTTTGGGATGTGGAAGGGGTTCAGGGCTAGGAACGAGGGGTTCAGGTGTGAGAGAGGGCTCAGGACTTGGGCGGGGGGTTGTAGTGCAGGAGGGGGTCAGGGCTCTGGGCTGGGGGTGCAGGCTCTGGGATGGGGCCAGGGATGAGGGGGTGGGGTGCAGGAAGGGGATCCGGGTTCGAGGGAGCTCAGGGCTGGAGCAGGGCATTGGGGCCCAGGCTTACCTCCGGTGGCTCCTGGTCAGCGGCACAGCTAGGGTGCAGGGGCAGGCTTCCTGCCTGTCCTGGCACTGCACCCCGGAAGCAGCCAGCAGGTCTGGCTCTTAGGCAGAGGCGCACAAGCAGCTCTGCACAGCTCTTGCCTGCAGGGACCACCCCTGCAGCTCCCACTGGCCGGTTCCCGGCCAATGGGAGTGCGGAGCCAGTGCTCAGGCAGCATGCGGAGCCCTGTGACCCCCCCTGCCTACGAGTCAGACCTGCTGCTGGCTGCCTCCAGGGCACAGCGCGGTGTCAGAACAGGTAGGGACTATTAGTTTTTATTTGCCAGCCGTCAGGGTCCCTGGGTGCTGAGCAACGTGACCCAGTGCCTTGCATTCCACGACTCAGTACTGGGTCATGACCTGAACTTTGAAAACCACTGATGTAGATAAATTGCCTCAGTGTCTGTTCTCCTTGGCTCATAACACAAGAACAAGGGATCAGTCACAGAAATCAAAATATGGCAAATTCAAAACCGATAAAAGGAAATACTTTTTTCACATAACACATAATTAGACTGTAACATTGCCAAAGAAGTCAGATCAAAAATTTAGCAAGATTCAAAAAGGGATTTTAAATGTATATGGATAAGACCACCAACCAGAGTTATCATGATTGATGATGACTTGGGGAGGAATATTAAGCCTCATCCTTCAGGGTTTAAGTCAGTCTCCATATATTAAAGATCAGGATAAGACCTAACATGGGGGGGGCAAAAAAAAACCAAATCTGTCCACTGTTGGGTTCCTGCATCTTCTTCTGATACATCTGGTACTGGCCACTGTTGGAGACAGGATGCTGAACAAAATGGACCTGATTCAAGATAGCAATTTCGACATTCCCACTTCCATGCTCACTATTTGTCATTAAAGCAGTCCCAATTTGTAACGAAGACAGCAACCAAAAAAAAGTACTACAGCAACACCAAAACAACTTTAAATACACTCACACTTTGCATTTATAAAGTACCTTTCATCCAATGACCTCAAAGCACTATGCTAACATTTAAGTGAACCTTAAAACCCGTGTGAACTAGGCAGGAATTGTTTACATTTCACAGATGGGAAAATGATGCAGAGAGGGCTAAATGACTTGCTCAACAACACAAATACAGTCTGTGGCAGAATAGGCTTAGATCTCCCAACAGAATATAATTTAGATCTCCCAAGTTCCAACTCGTGCTTTAATCTCTTGATTTTATGTTCAGCAGTTGGTACATTGGAAGTCATAGCTTCACTAGCTGCATGTTAACTGATTGCTACAGAACAACCAACCTCCATTTCCACCATCAACCGTATAGTAATGTAGAAATCAAACAATTATTCACGTGAACACAGCAAAATAGTGTTAGATGAAAACACTAATTACACAGCATCAACAATAGCAAGATGAAGTACATATCAGTTTTATAACCTTAGATAAGCTATAAGTATAAATATTCTGAGTTCCCATGTTTCTTACCTTTCATAACAGACATCTAGCTTTTGTTGCAGTGAAAGACTGATTCTGATAGGGCATGCAGTATTTGGGAAAGAAAGGTGGTTTTTTGGTTTTTTTTGGTTTTGTTTTTTTTTTAAAGTTTTGTCATTTAAATCCTTGACATTTACAGATGCCATTTACAAACTCATTTGTGATATGTTTAAGGGCCAAATAGGTTGACAGTGTTTCTAGCTGTTGATAAAATATTCTACAGAAAACCAGGATCAGTTAGCTATGTTCTCAAAAAGTTGTAAGTAACAAAATTATAATATTTCTGTATCAGCATAATAGCCTGATACCTGTACTTCATATGATGATACTTTTCCTTGGACCTAGTGGCTTATAACTAAGGCTACGATGTAATCACAGGTATTTTTAGTAAAAGTCATGAACCGGTCACAGGCAAGAAACAAAGGAATCACAGTCCGTGACCGGTCCATGACTTTTACCATAAATACCCATGACTGAACTCTAGGGTGGGTGCTGCCGCCACAGGTGAGGTGGGAGCAGACACCCCAGGGGGTCCGCCACAGGGGAAAGAGGGGCCCAAGCAGCTGCTCCGGCTGCCACTGTGGAGGGTGTCCCAAAGAGACCAGTGGCCGCTCCAGCCACCGCTAGGACTGCTGCTCAGGCGGTCCCCAAGGCCAGCTGCCCGAAGCTGCCAGAGTAATGGCCAGCACCGGAGCCACTCCAGCAGCGGGCTGTAGAGCCGCTCCAGCAGCCCGGGGGACAGCCACACCGATCACTGCAGGAGTCATGGAGGTCACAGGAAATCACGGAAACCGTGACTTCCACAACCTCCGTGACAAACACGGAGCCATAGTCATAACAGTATAGCCTTACACTCAAGATAAGAAAGATGTCAATAGTAATTTTGATCAATCCCCTGACATTAATGACAAATTAAAACGGCAGAACTGGAATTAATTTGCATACTGGACACCATTAAATTAGGCTTGAATAAAGACTGGGAGTGGATGGGTCATTATACAAAGTAAAAACTTTTTCGTCATGCTAATTTTTCTCCTACTGTTACTCACACCTTTTTGTCAACTGTTTTGTAGTGAGAATCAGGATCTCTCATTTCAAAGTTGTTGTTGTTTTTTTTCCCCTTCTGCTGATAATAGCCCACCTTAATTGATCAGTCTCCTTAGAGCTGGTAAGGCAACACCCATTTTTTCAAGTTCTCCGTGTATATAAATCTTCCTACTGTATTTTCCACTGCATGCATCTGATGAAGTGGGTTTTAGCCCACAAAAGCTTATGCCCAAATAAATTTGTTAGTCTCTAAGGTGCCACAAGGACTCCTCGCTTTTGTTTTTTTATTAAAAATTGGATATCCTACACACATGCTTTTTCCTTGATTGTTGGTGCCTAACATATAAACGACTGAAAGAATTCTTCCTCTGCTACACCCTCATTAAACAAAAAATCCCTACATTTATGCTTACTTTGCTTTGACATAACAACCGTGCCTTGACCTGGTCTGGTCTTTCCTTGGTGCAGAGTTCCTGCTAGATGTCCAGGCTGTACATTTCATGTGAAAGTTGCCAGATAGAAACATGCTCCTCACACAGACCATGACAAGATACCCTGAATGATAGCCAAGAAGTCATCACAGTGGTTACTAGTAGCTAATTTCCACTGCAGTTGTGTCGGACCTAATGTGGCAGCAGCAGGGCACCTAAGTGATGTATTAGTTGTTATTATTATTATCTGTATTATCAAAGTGCTTAGGTGTCTGAGTCCTGGATAAAGACTCCATTGTGCTAGGCACTGTACAAATAGAGAAAAAGCAAAAAGACCGTAAGCTCTTTGGGGCAGGACTATCTGAGGTCTGGTCTACGTTTAAAAGTTAGGTCGACATAACTATAGTGCAGGGCTTGGCAACCTTTCAGAAGTGGTGTGCCAAGTCTTAATTTATTCACTCTAATTTACGGTTTCGCGTGCCAGTAATACATTTTAATGTTTTTAGAAAATCTCTACCTATAAGTCTATAATATATAACTAAACTATTGTTGCATGTAAAGTAAATAAGGGTTTTAAAATGTTCAAGAAGCTTCATTTTAAAATTAAATTAAAATGCAGAGCCCCCCCGACTGGTTACCAGGATCTGGGCAGTGTGAGTGCCACTGAAAATCAGCTTGCGTGCCACCTTCAGCCCACGTGCCAGAGGTTGCCTTCGCCTGCTATAGTGCTCAGGGGTGTGATAAATTCTGTCACTCACAGAGGTGGAGTTCCTACAGTGAAGGGAAAACCCCTTCCACTGCTCTAGGAAGCACATACACTACAATGCTACAGCAACATAGTTATGGCACTGTGACACCTGTAACCTAGACATGGCCTAAATAAGATAGTTTCCTTCCTTCGAAGTGAGGCACTGTCAGCCTTTGCACACATTATGCAACACTGGGAAGGAAATGATCAACTAAAGTATGATCGCAAGCTGCTTTACTGAGCAGGCTCTGAATGTGATAGAAAAACAAATAAGATTTAGGAGAGCAATTGTTACCAATGAGGGGAACAAGAAGAACTAGACTCACACAAAGTCCCTCTGAGATTAATGAAGGATGCATCAGAACTGCTATGATCCTTCCACCAAAACACTGATCCTATCTAGAAGGAACATGATCTGGTGAATAAAGGTAAAGGGCTGAGAAACGGGAACTCCCAAATTCTACTCTCAGCTCTGTCACTGACCCGATAGGGAACCTCAAGCCAGACACTGGCCATACCAGAATTAAAGCAGTTTCTGAAGTGGCATTGAACACAGTTCCCTCTTGTTTACATTTGCAACTAAACTGCATTGTTGACACCTGCTGTCAGCACCACACAATATTTCCCTTGTATAGACAAGCCTTCAACTGCTGAGTGCCTCAGTTTCCCCCAGTATAAGGCAACTGCAACTGCCCACCTCATCTGGGCCTCGTGAAGGTTAGTGTTCGTACAGTGTTAAACTTTATCCAGATTGCCCTGCAGCTACGAAGCATCATTACTCTACTGTGCTATTACTCCATGGGGGAGGAGAAACAAAGAACAGTCAGAAGTAATAAACTATCCACATCCCCGTTGGCATAGCAAAGACATGAAAGCCCCCTTACTCAGAGGAGCAGAACTACAGCCAAGATTCAACACCTATTATTCTGTCCTCTGATACATGAAGTTCTTCTCCTCGGCGCCCATACAGCCTTTCTTCCCCTATACAATCCTCCCTCACCCCTACCACCGGCTTCCCTTCTAGCACGATCCTCCCTCTCTCCTCCTCACCAGCTCCCCTCCCATACAGCCCTTCCCCTACAGTTCTCCCTCTCCCCCATCACCTTTTCCCCTACAATAGATCCTCCCTCTCCCCTCACCAGCCCCGCTGCCACAATACGATCCTCCCTTTCCCCTCCACCCCAGCTCCTTCCCCTCGCAACTCCCCTGGGGCCCCGCTCTCCCCCGACATAAGCCTCTGCCCGATCCCACAGCACCCTGCTCTGCCCACCTCCCGCAGCGCGGGCTCCCCGCGGCTCAGCCCCAGGCCCGGCGCCCGGCTCCCGGCTCCCAACTGCAGGGCCCGGCGCGGCCGCACTTACTTTCTGTATCCGCTTCAGCGCCATGGAGGGCGATAGTGCGGGCGGCGACGCGCTCCGGCTCGGGGGTCTGGGAGGCGGCAGCGGGCGTCTACTCCCCAGCTGGGCGCGTGCGGTCGCTCCGGGCGGAGGCCGGGCTCAGAGCGCGAGGGACCGGGACCGGGAGCGGATCCTCTCCGCTCTCACTCGCTGGCCCTTTTGTTTCCGCTTTTACTTATAGACGGAGCCCCGCGCCAGCTGCATTCTGGGAAATGTAGTCTGCAGGCGGGAGGGCAGCGCAGCGCCCCCTACCGTCCTTCTGCGGAGCCTGCAGGCCCACGCGTCCGGCGGCACCAAGGCGGAGGTGGGCAATTACTGCCAACTGCAGCCCAAGGGCCTCGTACCCTGGGATTAAAGCAAGGAACAAATTCAAAGCTACAGTTACATCTGCTCCATGGTCATTTCTCTGCTACAGACATGTGACAGGATGGAAAGTGCCCACAACCTTAACCCTGATCCCACCCCCACCAGCCAAACACCTGGGGCACTCAGGTTGAAGTTTGGCCTTGTCTTCTTCACTATGGAACTTTACTCAAAAATTCCAGATGGTTCTCCCAGATGTTCCTGTGGGAATATTTAATAAATGTCCCCTGTGCAGACATAGCTAAGGAAGGCTGTAGCAACAAAAAGACCAAGCTGCACTGATTTTAACGCTGCCACAATATGCAACCAGCCTATCAAAGTAGCAAAGCAAAGTCACTTCTATGCTGTCAAAAACATTAATATGATACAGATGTTTGCTGTTTGATGATTATTATTTATATTCTAATAGCACCCATACACATAAGAATATATTATTTTAAAAAAATCTAGTAATTAACCACTGGAACAATTTACCACAGATTGTGGTGGATTTTATGTCACTGACTGTTTTTAAAATCAAGATTGGATTTTTTTCAAAGAAATATGCTCCAATCATTACTTTAGGCCTGTGTTATACAACTAGATGATCATAATGGTCTCTTCTGGTCTTGAAATCGATGAAAACACAGAGACATACATTTCACAAAGAAATCTTTTCTCCCATCTTTTGACAGTTACTGGAGTTGAATAACTAAATATTAACAAAAACAAGGAGTTTTTATTAGTCTAGTTAAACAAATCTTAGCTGGTCACACTCCTAGTTCATCTGAGTGTGAGGTAATAATGCTGCTTATTCTCCAATAGATTCTCCCAGGAAAAACACGGTAGGCTAGATCTGAAATTCTAATGTACACGAACAAAAAATAATACTTAAAATTTTAGCAGGTCTTTACGCATAATAAAGAAATAAAATTGGGCTTGGACAATGTTATTTTCCTTTGAATGTCACCTTTAAACCTTGGCCAAGCTACATAAATTTAAACTAGTTTTGTAAACAAGTCAGTTTAGTACACAGTTCAAAGCATAAATCAGCCTGGGAAGTAGTTACACTGTTTTTACACCAATGTTAGACCATCTGCACTGTTCCTGAGAAAGTCAGGTCTCATATGATTTGCAAAATTCCTGACACTGTTTACACTCATCTTTGATCTTCCTAAAAGGTTAAAAACATAAACATTGAAAGATTGTTCATCCAGATATACACTTATTTTAATAGAATATTCCAAATTTATGCATCTGTGGTTATTTTAATTGCATGTCTGATTATAAGATTCATGAAAATCAGTATATAAATATTAGCATCATTTGTCAGGCACATTTCTCACAAGAAATTTTCCCCGCTATTAGGGACCACATTTTATTTTTCCACTATAATTTTATTTGTAAGCCTGCTCCATTCATATTAGACCCCATTTTCATATATTGGGCCTAAGCCTGTGACATCTTGTGAGAGTCCGCCTTGGAAGGCTCTATACCCACATCATTTGCAACAGAAAAATAGGAATTTGTTTTTCTACATTGCGTTGGTTGTCCAATAAGTTGGCAAAGCTATATCTGCTCTCCACCACCAATGACAACCCAAGACCTAGACAGCCAGCCACTGGTCTCACTTGCCTTGCACATACATTGATTTATACACGAACCTCATGAGATTATGTCTTTGGCAGGAGAAGCCTGGAGCAATAGTCATAATCTAGTTCTGTACTCTGCTGAGGCTACACACAAGCATATCCATATAAAGTGCTGGAAACCAAGAGAATCCAATTGGCATCTTCTGTATCAGGACAAAGTACCAGCAGTGGAACAGTTTTGGGTTGTGTGCAGTCAAGTTATTGTTATGCTTGCAGCCTCAGACAAAGGCAGCAATTGCTTGTTTTATTCCCCATTATTCTTGGGTGAGATTGATCAGATCTAGTACAAGCAAGGCAGAAGTCTACCTTTTTTTGATTGAATTTCAGACTCTCTTGGTTTTGTACACAAGGATCTGAAAGGTGCTTAATGAACTCAGAGCTACCCACCCTGGGACATCTCATGTGACTCTAGTAAAAAAATCACATAAGAGGCACTTATTAGAATAACCTTCTTAGAATTCCGAGACAAAATAACAACAACAACAACAACAGAATTTTATGTTTGCATCAGTCTGGCAGGTACAATATCAGTAATTTAATAAAAATTACACAGGTGTTTGTAATTATTCCAGAACCAAGCATTATAAGCTTAGGAAATTCAGATTTAAGGTTACATTTAAAAGAAATCTAAATAGATTACAACAAAATCTTAACTCTGCCCTAGTGGTGTCATACAATAATCATAAGACTACGATTAAGGCATTTTAATGTTTGTGGTTCAAGGTTAGTTTATGCTGATTTTTAGAGACATTAGATTTTTATTTTTATTGGGCCTCAGCCTGTGACATCTTGTGAGAGTCCGCCTTAGAAGATTAGTTTATGCTGATTTTTAGAGACATTAGATTTTTATTTTTATTGGGCCTCAGCCTGTGACATCTTGTGAGAGTCCGCCTTAGAAGATTAGTTTATGCTGATTTTTAGAGACATTAGATTTTTATTGTGTTTTCTTTCCTCTTGTTGTATTACTACAAGACAGAGTTAAGATTGTTTGGATGCCTAACTGCATATCTTACCTTATCCTATTTGGATTTCTTTTAAGTGTAACCTTAACTCCCAATTTCCTGAGTTTTCAATGCTTGGCTTTGTGATAACAACAAGTATCTCTAGTGTTTTTTATCCTTAAACAAGATACAGATTCTCAAATTTAACTCCATCTTAACACTAAGGAAATTCTCAAACAAAAAAACAAAAGTTTTTGAAAATAATCATACATTTAATACTTGAATATGAAACGATACCCGCAAAGCAAAAGCTACCATGCTATATTTCTAATAATTGGATTATATGTAGTATCATTCTTAATTTATTTTAACTTTTAAGGGAAGATTCAGCAGAACACCATAACGTCAAGTAGCCAGAGTACATCAGCCAGATAGTGGATCTACAGCTGCTTTGCATCACTAGAACAATATAAAGCAGTTAAAGCATATGCAAGATCAGCACTACATAAAGGTCAAAGGCAGGGAGAATCCCATCCTGAGACCCAATGTCTGCATGATTTAAGGACTCTTGTGCTCCTGCCTCAACTACCCCAGCAGAGCAGCCTTAAAAGCACCGTGGAGCCCAGGCTTGCACAAAACCCATAGGTACAATCAGAATTTTCCTAAAGCGGGAGTTCATAGCTGTTCCTCTCCTGCCCTGTATCCAGCTCCAAGCTCTCTACGCCTGCACCCACACCACCACTTCCCCACACCCAGCTTTATATTAAATCTCCTCCTGCTGCCTCACACCCAGCCCTGTGCTCTTTCCCCACATTACCCCAAACTCAGCTCTGAGCTCATCCCCTTATGATCTCTCAGCCTCAAGCTCTTACCCAGAGAGGCCATCAGGCTGAAGAACAACATCCCTAGCAAGGGCCAGATAGTTCTGGGAGTCATCCTCCTCCTCTTCCCATGTTTCTACTTCCTCATGAAGCACCAAAAGTCCAGATCCAATCCTCCCCCATTTCTGAGGACTGGGGGTTCCTGGAGCCTTCTACTTCACTTCTCCCTAGGGGCTGGGGTTAACCAATTCCCATGGGTTCTGAAAGGCCTGCAGAAGGTTTTTTTTGTTTTTTGTTTTTTTTGTTTTTTTTTTTGAGCAGGGGTAGCAGGTGCACAGGATCACACCATCTCTGAAATTTGGGCTGGCCACCCCCTCTTGTGATGATGGGGCAGTCAGGCCAGATATGAGTGAGAAGCATTACAAGCTGACACACAGAGTCACTGAGCTGCTCAGATTTGGCCTGCCCACCCCTCCATCATGTATTCTGTAGTCAGGGCCCACAGGCCCCCCACAGCACCCCTAATATAAACGATACAAACTTTGAAGAACAATAACAAATGTCCAGTCTCCCTCATGATGTGTTGCCAACTCTTGCAGTTTTAGTATGAAATATCCTGACATTTGGTGTTTTTTGTGATGCTCTTGCTCATGGACACAAGTGATTACATGAGAATCTCAACTTACTTTACAAAAGTATCATAAGTTCTTAGGCCTCAGGTTTGCAGAGAAAAGGCTTGAAGTGTGACTCACATATTCTGAATTCCTAAAAAACATAAGGCAAAGAAAAAACCCCAAGTTTTATTAATTAAAATCTCATGGTTTTTAAAACAATCTCATAACATTTGAGTACCTGAAGTTGGCAATTTTGCTGTGCCACTGCGCAATTACAATCAATAGCAGCAGTTTGTAAAGGAAGTGGTGATTGGTTGAGTTACCTGTGATGTCACCATGAACCCCCCTTAAATTACCTGCAATACCAACAGCCTATACTATCAGAGCAATCACATACAATTGTTAATAACTTGCTTAATTACAACCAAATTTCACCAAATATAGCCAATACAAAATATTTCAATTAATTTTACCTGAATGGAAAGTTTAAAATGTCTGCATTATTTTGTTAGTAAGATCATTCAGAAAAAAGAATAGGCTGAGATGCTTATCAGTTAGTTTGAACCATCAGATTTACTTATAAATTCTCAGGAGATTAATTCTCTATTCATGGAGCAAGTGCTGCCAGTTTGGGGAAAGATAGGTTGCATTTTCCATATAACACAAAACAGAACTCAACATTAATGATGGAATTGCAGTCAAAACCTCTATAATAAGGAACATACAATTGCATTGCATGTCAAGTCCCAGGGCAAAACTGTTTTATCAAACTCTTCAGAAGAGACTCTAGAGGCAACCTAGCATGACTGTTTTAGCATAATCAATAGTCCTGAATCATCAAAACATCCAGGCCATAGCAAATAGCTTGTCTTCCCGTGTCAACGGATGTGTTATTGTGGGCCTACATCTCATAATCCCCTTTGTCATTAGTACGCCATTCAAATATAACAAGGTGAGCTCCTTGGTTGCCCTTTCAGCAGCTCAGAATGGATAAAATGGAGTTGAGCTTGATAAGAGGTACTGCAGGTTAGGCAGAGTTAGTAAACCTCTAGACCAGAAGTTGCTAGAACTGCTGCATCTGCTGCGAGAGTGCACTGTGTTTTTTGATATACACCCATCAACTGTTTAAGTTGCCCTTTCCCCTTTTGCACAAAAAGGGGTTATAAACCCCTTTTAATTCTAAGTATAGCAGAGACCAGTTCCAAATAATCTTAAAAAAAAATCTTTAAAAGAAGAAAAGCCTCTTCTTATAAAAAAACCCCAAAACTCTTGACTTGCTTTTGGACAATCAGCATAATACAAACTCCTTCAAAAGAAGGTCTTTAGTGCTTGGCTGTTTGGTCACAGTTCACAAAACAAACAAACATACATAAGATTTAAAATCCCTATCAGTGACAGAAAAACAAAATGATTCTTGACTAACAATCACCTTTTCCACAGCTGGTTACCTGATCTAAGGTGGCTCTGTTAATTGGATTGAAACTTTTCGCCCCTAAGTGCCTGAGAAGATTCCTCTGGGTTCAAGCTTTCCTCTTTTCCACCTCACTTTGTTAGGTGAACAGTAGTGGGGCTATGAACTAAGACCTTGAGAGGCTCCTTTTGGGCCCAAATTGTCTATACTGTCCATGACAGTAAGGTTGTGGATCCATTCCTGAGGAAGACAGTTATGCCTCATTCCAAAAGGAAAAGAATGTCCTTCAGTGGATATGACTTTGTTGCTTTAAAAATCTTCTCTCAGTGTGAACATTTTGACTAAGTAATCCCTTTCTGAGAGAAGTTTTCTGCACACCCTATTCTCTTTGGACAGGACTGAATTAAAGAATAATACTGGAGATGCTTCTTTGGATCATCACTTGTACCTCAAGGATAGTTCAGGTTTAATGCATTTTACTCTCTAAAAATCACGCAGAATCACTCCGAGTAATGGGAAAAGTAAGGTTATATCACAAATACTACCATTTGGTGGACTGATCATATTTCTTCCATATAGTGGCTGATCCACAGCATGTAATAAACTTATGATAGTTACTTGAGTCTACACAGAGTTTTACAGCTTGTATACATGAACATTAATCATACAAGACAACTGCAGAGTAACTTGTAGATTGAAGACATTTGGGTATATAGCCTTAAAATCACTATTACAGTTTTACCACTCAAATATTTGCTGATGTTCTTGACATCTGGGAATAGTAGAGATAGTAGGGTAGTATAATATGTACATCAGCCAGTCTCATTCCTCTATATATTTATATATCGGAATATAGGTATTTTGCCACATTTTGGAGCGGGCTCATGGAAAGTCAGCTTGCTTGGTAATGTGTAGTTATTACATTACAAATGTACATTGTCACTTTTTAGATCATAACTTTAGATTCCAATCTGCAGAGTCTAAGCAGAATGTGGACACTCTTCCAAGGCAAAACTCTTGTTTAAGTTGTTTGCTTTGAACACAGTCAGCAGAAGGGTAGTTATAGTTTATTTGTTTCCCTAAAGTGTGGTTGTACTCTGGAAAGCAGTATTGCCAAATGCAAGCATTCTAAAATTATGAGACAGGTCCTGCCAAATCATGGGATTTTATAAATAAAATATTTTGGGTATTTATTTATTTTTCTGGTTTTTGAGCCTTTAGGGGTATTGTTTACAAGTTTTTCTGCAACCCTGAGATCAAGAAATGTGCTTTCTAAAAAAAATCAAAGCTGAAATTCTCAGTTAATAATGTAACTCTAGGAATGGGGATTTAAATATAGTGAGATACATGACAAAATTGTGAGTTGGTAACACTGGAAAGGTGACTGTACAACTGTCACCATTTTACTAAACAGATCTGCACCCCGCTCAGTATTATCTGATTGCTTTAGTTGAGAAAGTATGTTTTTAATGTTTTACTCCTGTTAGCCCTGCAGAGCCACCGCAGCTAAGAGAGAATAAGATGTATTCTCTTTCTTTTTATGCATCACCAATAGACTTCTTTACCTAGTTTCAATCAGTTACACTTGTGCAAACCCATTGACAACAAACGGTTACATAAACATCACTGTAGCATAGTTTGAAGACATTGGATTGCACAAGTGGCTAATTTGGCTTACAGATCCCTATTACTGATGATGATGTGTGAGAAAGAATGAATCTGCTTGATTCTCAGATCCCAAGTTGAATTTGCACAACTAGCAATTAGAAAAAAACCTTTTAAACTTGCAAACTGAAGGCATTTGATATGGGAATTATTTCACAGATGTCACTTTTCAAATAGAACTCTACTGCCACAATACAATGAATACAAAATTGTTACAGAAAATATCCAATAAGTCAAAATTCGGTGCTACATTTTACAATGGTGGATGTGGGATGATTAATTAATGTTTGTCCAGCACTTACTGCAGTGCTAAGTATTATTATAATTATTATTGATAATACCCATTAATTGCAAGGTCACACCGTTGCATTTTTTCTTTATAGGAGCTCCTTATGAATCTGTGCTTCCCATCCACCCATGTTTGCAAGGGGCCTTCATGGATGTTACAGCCCATCTCAGTACACCTCTACCCCGATATAATGCTGTCCTCGGGAGCCAAAAAATCTTGCTGCATTATAGGTGAAACCATGTTATATAGAATTTTCTTTGATCCGCCGGAGTGCGCAGCTCCCCCCCCCCCCACCAGAGTGCTGCTTTACCGCGTTATATTGGAATTTGTGTTATATCAGGTCGCGTGATATCGAGGTAGAGGTGTATTTGGGAGGGGACTTGTATGAATGAAAGGGCCTCTCTCTTGATCTGTGGCTGACACATCATGATTGTGTAGGGATAATGTTCCTAGGGGACCCATATAGGTGCAAGGACAACCCTTGTCCCATTTCTTACAAGCAGTGTTGCTAAAACTACTCATCACTGCCTGAAAAAGTTACAGTTAAAGTCCAAGTTTAAGTGGTAAGTAATGCACTGTCCATGACACACCAACTTGTTTGCATGCAATATTGAGAAATCAGGAGATTGAAATCCTGCTTTCCCAATGTTGTAGGTTTGAGTGATGTTGTGTTTTCCTTAAAGCCGGGAGTCAAGTGAGACTCTCAGATGTAATTTTCAGTTTCTAGGTGGTGGAGAAAAGTCTGAAAATGGGACCCCTAAACAGCAAAAACCTCATACAATGAACCAACGTGTTATTTTAGTCTCATACTTTCCAGACTCCTGGCTCATGCTAACAGAGCACTTGGGTAGGGAGGCTGCACAAGAGCCCAGGGAGGCCTCTGGTCCCCCATGCTTGCAGGGCAGGGGTGCAGCGCCCTCTGCCTAAAATCCTGGTGTTTGCAGGCGCGGGCACGGGAGCCCGTTTCAGTTTCCATGCGCAGGCGGGAAGCAGCAGGATCCCGTTACCTCGCAGGGTTGACCTGCGCAACTCGCGCGCCTTCCTCCGCGACCCAGCAGCACGGCCCCTTTAAGAGCAAGGCCCGCCGCTGCTCTCGTGTGAGCTCCTGTACGCACGCGCAATTGTGTCTGAGCAGCCTTCGTGCCCTCTAGGCGTTCGGGAGGCCGGTGGCGAGGAGCAATGGGGCTCGGATCGAACTCCTCCGTGCGGGGTAGGCCAGCGGGCGGGCGGCCGGGCGCCTGCGGGCAGGGGAGCAGCGAGATGGTGCGCTCCGTTGGGAGTTGTCTCATGTCTGCTCGCCGTCTTCACAGCTCACTTTCAATTGCTCTGCTCACCTCCCTCCACCTTGGGGCCCTTCCTGCTGGGGCAAGCAGTGTGTCTGAACAGGGAAGGCTGCTGTTCCACCAGTTCACCCCGGTTTTTCAGGAGGAGCCTATCTAGAATCCCTTATTCTTCTATCTTGCAGGTCATTGTAATAGCCGTGCAATAGCTGGGTGGCTGTGTCGTGGTGCAGTATCACGATGCAGAGGAAGCGCTGACTGATCCATGGGAAAGGCACCCATTTGCAAAAGGGTCTTGATTGCTTTGCAGAGGATGGGGCTCCCCTGGGAAATGGAGTGACCTTCACAGGCTCTCTTGTGTGGCTGACGCCTTTGTGCAAGAGTTTATCCCCCAAGCTTCTGATAACTGCTAGTAGTAAATCATTAATCCAGCAAAATGGTTACATCCACTGAGGGCTGGTATTGTGTGTTTTTAATAGTATCTAGAAGCCTAGGATTAGTCATTCATGGTCGTAGGTGCTGTGCAAGCATAGCAAACTTCTTCTCTCTTGCACACCGGATTTTGCTTCCGAGCAGCCCTTTTGGTGGGAGTTCTCTTACTAAAGAATCCTTTGAAGTACTTTTTTTTTTTTTTCCTTCTGACCATGTTCCTTGTAATGGATGCTTGGCTTCTCTGCTGAAGACTAAGAAACTAGTGGCTGATTGATCTTCTCTTGAAAATCCCAGACAGCCTAGTTTTAAATTTTAATTTTTAAATTAAAAATGTTGGTGGCATTTCTCTAGCTTGTAGGATTTAAGAGCAGCATTTCTATTAGTGGCCATTAATCTCACAATGTTATTACCTACCTAGTGTCATATTCTAGAGCAGGGATTCTTAAACTGGGGATCAGGACCCCTCAGGGGGTTGTGAGATTATTACATGGGGGGAGGTCACATGGTCACAAGCTGTCAACCTCCACCCCAAACCCTGCTTTGCATCCAGCATTTATAATGGTGGTAAATATATTAAAAAGTGTTTTTAATTTATAAGTGGGGGTTGCACTCAGAAGCTTGCTATGTGAAAGGGGTCACCGGTACAAAAGTTTGAGAGCCACTGTTCTAGAGTAACTCAGCAGAAAGGTGAGGGAACTTTCTTAGAGCTACAGAGTTGGTCAGTAACCAGTGCTTACTATTGTGGGTTGTTGACTCATACTGCAAAATAACAAGAACCTTCCCAAAAGTAAATAACTCAGTAGTAAAGCTATAGTAAAATTATAATTCTCGTATAACCTTGGGCATAGGGGATCATGTGACTGGGTAGTGTTGATGAGCGGCCAAGTGAAGATACTTCACTGAGAGATATAAGCCAGTTACATAATGGGTCTAAAATTTGGGATTAAAATGAAAAGCTTCTGCAAATCCTTAAACTACTGCATAGTCTAGTCTGTGATTTAGAACAGTTTTAAAATCATTTTAAATAATAACATGGGTATCCTATTGGCATTTAAAATTAAATGTGATGCAGTGTTCTTGTTCTTCTGATCTTTGTAATCCTGGTTGAGTCTTCCATATGATACAGTTAAATTTAAAAACTTTTCTTTCAGTAGTCTGACTTGTTTCTTAAAGTACCTTTCACAAGTAAGCTTTGTTCTTGTTCAGCCTTCAGACATCTACCATAGGATCTGTTAAGTAGGTTGGTGCAAACTCTTAATGAGTAAATCTGGCTACTCAGTTTGAGTCTTCCCCTCTGCAAATACCCATGAAAACAAACTAGTAGGTATTAGTGGTGATGAGAACTGGTATAATGATTCTAAGAATAAAGTGGTGAAGTTCATGGGAGTTTAAGCATTTTGGTTAGCGTTTAAAACTAATTATTTTTGATATGGAGGGAGGTATGGAGAATGGCTTTGGGTAGGTGGGGGGAGTGTATGAGACTAAATTCCTTTCATTTGGAAAGGTGAACTGTGCTAAATGTGACTAAGGTGTCTAATCTTTGTGTTTGCCTGGTCTTTAAGGGGCTTTAATTAGTTAGAAACTTGTTGGATACAGCTCTTGTTCACAGGATCAAAGAGTCCTGTGGCACCTTATAGACTAACAGACATATTGGAGCATGAGCTTTCATGGGTGAATACCCACTTCGTCACCTGCATCTAACGAAGTGGGTATTCACCCACGAAAGCTCATGCTCCAATATGTCTGTTAGTCTATAAGGTGTCACAGGACTCTTTGCTGCTTTTACAGATCCAGACTGACACGGCTATCCCTCTGATACTGTTCATAGGATGTAGCTGAAAAATTCATCTGTGATGAAGATAACAATGACAAGTTGCAGAATCTATTCTTGATTTTGTCCTTTGTTGTAATGAGTATAATAAGCAATTACACTTTTTTTGTGCGTAGTCAAACCAATCTATGACCATTGTGTGGGATGCCATGTGAGTGTGGACAAAGTACATTTAATGATATTAACATGAGGTCATAATCTAATTCAGGAATGTCCAGTGTGTCTCTTGAGGACAAATATGGGTTTGATTACATTAGCACTTTTTTCAGTAAAACTTTTGTTGGTCAGGGGTGTGTGTATGGTTCTCTTTTTTAATTTTTTTTGCAAAAGCACCCCCGACTGACAAAAGCACCAGTGTGGACAGCAATGTGCTGGTGGGAGATGCTCTCCTGCCAACATAGGTGTGGCTGCTCATTAGGGGTGACTTAATTATGCCTGCAGGAGAGCTTCTTTTTTTAAAGAAGCAAAGTTGTTGTCCTTGTAAAAGCTCTCTCCTCCTCCTTCCTCCCCTCCCCCTGCCAGGGAAGTGCAGAGCTGCTTCTGAGCTGTTGCTCCTTTAAACTGGGACCAGATACTGCAGAAGCAAAGGACTAGGTCCATGTAACCTTGACAGGAGTGGGTAGGAAAAGGGAGAGAGCAAGCTGTCCAAAGCAAATGGTGCAAGAGGAACTGGGCTCATGGCAAGAGCACTGGGAAGAGGGTAAGTAAAAGTCTCATAACAGAGGTAGGGTTATCAGGAATATGTTAAGTGTTAGCATGTTTTATTCTCTAGGATTAGAATGAGGGTCTCCTACTGTATCGTGTGATTGACATCTCTTCTAAACCATAAACAATGCAGGCTGACCACGGCTGAAATTCTTAGTCTGAGATGGCTTTGGTGGTTATAGAGTAGTCAGATGAGTGTCTTTTAAATCTGTGGAAAGAACCTTGTAGATCTCAGATGCCCATCTGATTTATGGATGAATAGTTGAGTCAGACTGTGTTTACATATACAGTAGGAGAACATCTGAGTGGGACTCAAATTGTCCTGCTGCTGACTTTGTGTGGAGGGAGTAACTCCTGCCATTTCTAGAGCTGGGTGTTATGGCAACCAGGCAGGAGAATTCTGTGACAGTTGGGCAGAAATTCAGGGTACTTTCAAGTGGAAGACACAAGACAAAAACCTGAAAACGGGACTTTAAAAAAAAAATGGATTAATTGCAGAGAAGGAAAATGATATCAAGTGAGACAAAGAGTGCAAAGATGTAGAGATGCAGAGATGAGCATAAGATAACAGAAAAGTGAGAAATGGGGAGAAAATATATATAAACAGTGTATTTGAGAAACTGAAGACTTTAGTACAGATAAGACAGGTAGAACTTGTTTTTTTACGTGCTGTGAGAAAATGCAGGTTCAGGCTAGTAATGTTTATATGAGGATTTAATCTTTTAGCTTTATTTCAGTTCCCTTTAAAAAGGTAAATTAAAAGTATCACAATTTTATATTGTAAAACCAGTTCCTCTTGTGCCCAGTGCCTAGCATTCACTGTCTTTAATGAAATGTATTTAAGGGAATACTGTAAACCAGTTATGAACAAAATTTGGCTGATTTTGTTTGTAGAGCTGTGTTGTCGTCGTCATCAGTGATAAAGATGCGTGAGCAAAAAATAAATGCAAAGTCATATTAGTTCAGTTGTCCCATAAGCTTCTCCTGTTTAATAGAAAGGGACAAATTAATTGGGTTGGTGTGGGAAGAAAGGAATTTTATTTACGAAACACTGTATCAAGTAGTAGAACTGTCCTTTAAGCACAAATATGATTCTGGGAGCTAAATTGGCAAAAACTTAAATGGAATATTTCATTCAATCTTTCTTTTTTATCTCTTGCTCTAGTTGAATGGGTTGCTGCAATCTCGTTAGCTGCAGGAGCAGCTGCTGTTGGATATCTAGCATACACAAGATTCCTCTCTAAAGACAAATGCTGCAAGGCAATGGTAAATCTCCATATACAGAAAGATAACCCAAAGGTAGTCCATGCATTTGATATGGAGGATCTGGGAGACAAAGCTGTGTATTGTCGTTGCTGGAGATCTAAGAAGGTGAGAGGGGGAAAAGTAACAAATACTTACCATGTGCAAGAATCCTCTTAAGCTCTTCTCAGTTGTATTATTTGATACTTGCTTGTTTTCTTCAACAGATCTATTATTAATTTTGAAGATCTACTGTAGGAGTGAAATGTAGCCATTATGTAATCTACAAAACTAAAATGTAAAACGCATGCGGTTTTAAAGCTTCAGGTTTTCTTGTATGCTGCATAAATGGTTTTAATAATAATAATAAGAGGGTGTTCAAGCCATTGATTCTGCAAAATGACCATGTAATTCTAGAGATCCTCATAGCTGGCAGGATCTAGTAATCACTCTACTAGCACAGGAACCCACACTTAATAGTTGACATACCACTGTCCGTGAATCAGTGAGATCTGTCTGTAGGCCTAAATTATTGTCAGCATCTCCAGTAGATAACACTGGAATAAGTGGGAACTCCAGGTTTTTGTTGTTGAGGTCATGAACTTTGATTCCTTAGTAGGTATATTAATACTGAACTCTGAGTAATAGTTCATTTAAACGTTTCTTGAATTTTTTTGTCATCTGTCTTGTTACTTGTCAGCAAGTATGTCTGTATTTTGAAATAAATGACCAAAAATAATTGAAACTGGTGTGATTATATTGTGGTGTTCTGACAAGTAAAATATGCAGAATTTTAAAATATTGTGTGCAGGATCTTATATTTTTTGGTTGTAGAATTCCCTGAAGAGTGTGTGTGTGTGGTGTTTTTTGTTTTTTTTTTTTTTTGGATGTATTTTGGCTTGGACTAATTTGCTACTTCAGTTTGAGTCATGAGCAAGTGAAAACTGTAGTACCATGATGCTTGCAAACACTATAGGACAAGGTTATGTTCATGAACATTTCTGTGGACTTGAGGTTTTGTAAGGATAGCCTTTTGCAAATCTTAACTTGTGCCAAACTTGGACAAAGCATGGAGGACAGTCTGTTCTATAGACTCAACTTCTACTCTCACTGGATAGTTGTCTGCCTGACTGTTCAATTTAGCTTTTTCTGCTGAGAGCAGTTAGCAAAGATGACAACTGTGATGGTGGATTTTGTGATGTGGACACTCCTCTGCTGGGCGTGGTATTAAGATGACAAAACCAAGGTCACTGAACAATCATTAATTGTCGTCAACTTCCAGTCACAACCCATTTGAACCAGATTAAAAGCAATGACCTAAAAGTAAAAGGCCTGTTGTTCCTTTAGCAGTCTTCTGAAACCATCTGGTCTCCATCTACCAGTTCTGTTTTAGGAGATAGTCAAGATAAACAGTTTTGGGGATAGGAGATTTAAGTTGCACTGTTCCTGCCTGGCAATTTTGTCGTCCCGCCCCCAGCACAAGATAACACAAAGGAAAAGTCATAAAATGCAGGCAGGGGTAGGGAGGGAGATCCATCTGTGTCTATTTCTAGTTCTGTTACTGACACCTCATAAGTCTTGACCTAGTTTTTAAAAAAGCCATTATGTACATCGCCACCTAGAAATCTGTCAGCAAAGCTTATTTTTGCATCATGGTACTAGAGTCCGAAGCCCATTACGGTTAGTCAACTCAATAATTCTTTGCGATCTAAAGTGGTGGTTATTTTGCTGGAGGATGTGAAGTCTGTGTCCTGGTTAGCTTACTCATTCTTCAATGTTCTTTCACTTCCATTCTTGCAAAAAGATAATCTGTGGTACAGTCAAGCTGCATATTAAAGTTCGTGGGGAGGAAAAAAATTCAAAGCAGCTTTATATAACGCAGGGAGTTCTTGGGTTTCTGGTGCAGCTTGAAAACTTCATACTATTTTTCCTCATATGGATAGACACATACCTCATTCAGGCTAATTTTACGATGTCAAATTACACTGAGTATCTAGTGTTATTTCTTAACATCTGAATGCAAACATGTTTATCAAAGGTTGTATTAAAGTTGTTTGAATTTTAACAGTCTGAATTTTTTAGTTCTTTTCAATTTAATGTTGTTGCCCTTCCCTCCTCCCTCTATTCTTCTCCTTTGATCAAGGTCAAAAAGATACATCCGGTTGAAATGGAGTTAGTTTTAAAAAATGAATTGGGAGAAGTTCCTGGAACTGGTCCTACCCTCTTGTTACAATCCCATCATTCTGGGACTCTAACTTTCCACAGCAAAACTTGCCTTCCTTCCTGCATGCTACAGAATAGTATCCCTCAGCTACGCAGAGGGAGACTTGGAGGAAATAAGATGGGTGGACATAGTTTCTAGGAGAAGGGGGAAACCTGAACTCTCAAGCGACTTAACACAGGGATAACTTGTGCCCCTGGGAGAATCTGGTGGGTGGGGGGAATCCCCCACTAGGATTACAAGGGAAGTTCTTGGTGGCCTTAAAGGACTCCAAAGACATTTTCTTAAATCAACTTCAGCCTTCCACAGTTTTTTCCCCTTAGCATATTTGAGAGACCAAATATATTTATTAGAGAAGATTTAATTCAAAAATTATCCTCTTATAAATGAATCTATAACAAAATACTAAATCTTCTCAACTAGTAATTGGTGGTAGATTGATTTATATTGCTCTTGTGGATGATAAATTAGATAACCAGTGGAGTATATTGGAATATGTTTTTCCTTCATAATTGATTTTCTTGACCCCAAAATATTGGGGTCATATCTCTTCACATACATCTCTTCACATACACATTCACAATATAACGCTGTCTTCCGGAGTCAAAAAATCTTACTGCGTTATAGGTGAAACTGCATTATATCGAACTTGCTTTGATCCGCCAGAGTGCACTGCCCTGCCCTGCCCCACCTGAGCGCTGCTTTACCGTGTTATATCTGAAAATTCATGTTATATTGGGTCATGTTATATCTGGGTAGAGGTGTACTTCATATGAACTTTCTACACTTGAGTTAGATCACATGCAAGGGTTCCCATTGGCTCTTTAGTTTGAGGCTATTAGTACCTTTCCATGACGGAAACTTGCAAATTAACAGCAAGTATCCAGTTATGCAAGGATTTCTCATCTAATGTTAGCCTGCCACCCAAGCCAAACCCTGTGAGCTCACAATATGTAGTTAAGGGTTTGGCACTGGCTTCATTTGAGCTCAACTGAAAATACAACTTTCATTCAGTAAATAAATGTAGTATAACTTCTGGTAATCTAGTTTTTTTTTCTACTTTTTTGTTCAAGTATTTAATTTTATTTTTTAAACTAAGAACTTCAAAAGGACTAAACTAACATTTGGTATTCACTCTAGAGTTTAGTGTTATATCATGACAGCTTGAAATGTGTGTGGTTTGTTTTTTTTTTTTTTTTGTTTTTTTTTTTTTTTTTGACCTTCCTCCTTTGTTTTCACTTTTTCCTCTTTGCCTGCCAGCCCCCACAAACATCAGACACTCTTTGTTTGTTTGCATTCCTCTCCTGATGTGGATGATGCTTCTGACTTCAGATTAGTTAAGGGGTGGAAGTTCCTTAGCTGTTGTGCACACACCCCATTCAAGATTTCTTCTCCCTCCCGCCCCCTTTCTGCTGCTGTACTTGTAGTGCATGTGGATCACTCTCACATCAGCCATCCCAAGCTTCATAGTTAATGCAGCAATTTCAGTGGGAAGGAGGATCTCAGCACTGGACAATACTTCATACACCCCCAATCCATCCATTGGATCCTAAAAACTCTAATATGGTCTGCTTAATTCACAAGGCGTAGGACAAGTGCTGTGTGGTATAGGGGTTTACTGTCTACAGTATTTCATAATATCAGTGGTGATAGAGGATAAAGGAGTGGATTTTTTGGGTGTGTGTTTTGTTCTTTCTCTCTCTTGGGTCTCTTAGTGCAGTTGCTCTTCACTACCAAAGAACTGTGAGGGAAAACTTAAGGGATGTTAAACAAACTGGATATACTGTAATCGAACTTTATGGTGAAAGTATTCCTATGCTGTACATGTCAGTGACAGATATATTTAAGTTAGTATGTCACATTGCTGTGATATTTATACTGTTTAAGTGCTTAAATATCCTGGTGGTTTAGTAAGGGGATGTTTACCCTAGCCTCTTCTCCCCCCCCCCTTAAAATACCCTGTCACTGGTGCAGTTTGATCAGTGGTATAACTTTCTGAGCACTGGTGGTGGCTGGCTGCTGGTGTCATCACCACCATCTTAACTAATGCGAGTCTAAAGGATATGTTAGCTAAAATGTCAATGGCTGCCAGTACCTTGTTCAAACTGGGGCTCCTGCTGATAGCAGCCACAGTGGGGAAACTCTCTCGCCCTCCCCCGCCCTCTGAGTCAGAGCCTTTACACTGATAACACTTAAAACTAAAAGCAACTCTTTCATGCATCCAGAAATAAGTTAATCAGGATGCCCTCAAACACCAGTGCTTCTTATAACATAATCTTGTTGAAACAACTTTAAAATGTAGAACAGGGAAGTCCAGTCTAAATCAGTGTTGGTAACATTTGTCTAAGAGGAACCTTACTGAATGTCTGGATTAAAGGGATAGCCATATTGTCAGGGCTGAAATTCTAAGAATAACCAATCGCAAAGCAAGCTTATTTTCCTGATTCTGAAAAATGCCAGCCCTCTCAAATAATGGCCACAACACAGGTTGGGGAGCATCTAACTTCTAAGAACATTATTCTGTCAAGTGTCTTGTGTAACTTGCAGATACTTGCTTGGTTATGATCTCAAAGAGGAATGATAAAATACAGATTTGGAGTCATCTCTCTTCCCCCTCCACTACCCCTATGTTGTGCTGTTAAATCTAGGTTTTTAATCCTTCTGGCTGAGTAAGGGGTGAGGCAGGAATTAGTCTTACATAAGACATACCATAGTGTTAGATGAAATTTTTGTTTTTTCATTTCACCAGTAGCTTTGGGTGAATTAATCAGCATTTAATCAAACACTCTGGTTGCCTTGAAGTTTTGCTGAGTATTAGTCAAGTCAGTTAAACTGACTGATTTGGTGGTAAAGAATTTTATGATGCAGGAATATTAGTATTCTGTAAAACTTCAGTTTTACTTGGAAACTACCATTTGCCACTTGCAGCATTGGTTATTGTGATTCTGCAACTATCTCCTTATCAACTGTTCAATAGTGTCTACAAACCGTCGCAGAGCAGTTAAAGAGGGTCTGGCCTAACTTCCCTTGACTTTGATGGATATTTGCTAGGGCACAAGAGAAAGCTGTTGGGCGGTGGTTAAACAGCCAAGTTGCTACACCTAGCTAACGGAGTTCTGCTGTGGGTTTTGCTTTAGGTAGAGTGTACCTTATTTCCCTGATATAGCAAGAAAGAATTTAAAGATGGCCACTTACAGAAGTGGGGATCTAAATGTTTTTACCAGATCTGCACTAGAAACTGTTGCTAGTATAGCGATGTCCTGATTTTATAGGGACAATCTCAATATTTGGGACTCTTATGTAGGTGCCAATTACCCCTCTGTGATTTTTTCACACTTGCTATCTGGGCACCCTAGCAATGTCAGTGATCTCTTAAACAACAAAACATTTTATGGTGGCAAAACCCTAGTGTAATGCAGTTATACCAACAGAAGGACTTTTTTGGGGTGGAGGGAGGGGAATGGTATGGCTTAGATCATTTGGGGAACTGACTAGCTATACGGGCAAAAGAACTTCTGTCAGTATAAACTGTCTCCCCACTAGGAGGGTTTGCTGGTAGTGATGCTGACAAACTTGTTCTAGTGTAGGCAAGGACCTACTTTCCTTTCTTAAAGGAGAGGATCCAGAAACAGACTCTTGTGCAAACCTTTGGTAATCTTCACTGCACTCCAGAGCCCTCCCTATGGAATAGGGAGTGATGTGGCGGAGCTGAAAACGAAATTTTGAGGCCAGCCTGACTGCTTGTTTCTGACTAGGGTCTGAGATTGGAGCTCCAAAGTGCATTGTGAGTTGGGGTTCTTTCCCTAGTTACAGTGCTCCATAATTACCTGTGAGTGTAATGTACAGAACACTTAAACATGTCTAACAAATATTAATTTAAGTTCTTGCGATAACACATTTGAGGTATCACTTGGATTGTAAAGGTATCTTTACCATGTGAAGCCATCTTCATAATTTAGGGATTATATTTCCTTCTCACTTACTTTTAAATGCGCCCATTCTTTAATACTGTACTTCTCTTCTTTTTCAGTTTCCAATGTGCGACGGTTCTCACACAAAGCACAATGATGAAACTGGGGACAATGTTGGGCCTCTGATCATCAAGAGAAAGGAAGCATAAACTGGATGGTTTGAGGCTGTGATTTGTCACATTATCTGCTTATTTGTAGTTGGAGTAAAGATAAGTTCTGTCTTAGTCATGTCACTGAAGATTTTTGGGTGTGGTACAAAGCAGGCTCTAGCATGTATATTTCATGGTGCTTGCCTTGTTTTAAACACTACATATGTATGTTAAATACTCATGTCTTAAGGCTATTTCTGTCTCATGAACTGTATGTACGTTTTCATTAAGTATGAAATTAAAGTGACAATTGTACTCAGAACTGTATGAAGATAATATATTAAATTATTTTCAAATACTTTTGTTCTACTGGAAAACTGTCTTTAAGTAGAACAACTTCCTTAGTGAATAATCCTTAATCTGAAACTACAGAAAAGGTGACTCTCATTCAGATGCAAATGAGATTCTGTTGAAAAGACATTAATGGCAGAAAAGAAATCATGGTGCCAAGTGCATGAAATGTAACTTACCATATCCACAAAGTGTAGTGCATATCATGATTAAGAACAACATGCTGTTTAAGACAGTTGTACATTACGTCAATAAAAATCCATTATAAGAACAAAAAGGCTTACTGTAAGAATGTACCAAAAATTAAGTAGGTAGAGTCATATTTACTGCAAACAAGCCATTACTCTACTAAAATCAATGGAGTTACACCAGAGTTAAATTTAAACCTTTGTGTGTGGTATTTAAAGTTGTAGAACTGTCTTTTTGGGGGTGGGATAGGGATTAGGAAGGAGTGTGTGTACATGAGACTGGGTTCTTTTAAAAAAAAAAAAAAAAAAAAGCACAACTTTATATGCCAGAGAGTACCTTATTAAATCTTCCCTATTAGAGCATGTTCATATAAGTATTTCAAAATTCAGCTCCTGGTGGTGGTTTGGCACACCTCTTCTGTCATGAAAGTTTTCTTCCCATTACATGTATGGGACAGATGAACCATGAATTCAGTTAACTGCATATTCATCCCCACTTACACAGATAGACACAAAGCATTGTTGAAAAGAAAAGCCCAGGATTTGGATTAGAGGAGGGAGTAGGGGGCAACTTCATATCAGACCCAGCTCTCATAACTCAGTGAAGAGTGGTGTGTACCCAGTAGCTTTACATGTTTTGCAAACCTGACTTACTAGTGTCCAGAACGGGGGTGACTATCGGAGCTAGGGAAATCTGCCCAGCATTGTTCAATAGGACAGAATTTTAACCAAGGTCCTGTACGTGCCCTCTATCCTGTCACTGAAGTGGATCTTTGAGGGTGGGGGTGATGATGAGATTGCTACTTTGTGTCTCAGAGAAGATAAGCAACTTTGGGGACAGGGTGTCAGAGAAAAACTGCAATAGCCAGTGGGCCAAATCCTGCACTCAACAGAGATTGAAAGGAAAGAACTTGACCCAGAGTGAGAGGTGTTTTAAGACTTCAGCAGAGGTGGAGTTGAAGCAAATTAACTAATTTCTATCTGAGACTACTAGGTGAAGCTGTAATCAATGTTGTTTCCACCTTTCCTGTTTTGCCAAGTAAAGGTGTCAGATACATGCATAGTAAAAGTACCAGCATCAGATAGATAAGAGCAAAAAAAAAATTCCACAAAACAGCGATGGTTTTTTTTTTTTTTTTCATCCAAAACAGGAGGAGTTAGCTTTAATGAAAGTATGTCACTGCAGAATTAAGTTTCTTTATTTCTCAAATACACAGTAGGACTGACATAGTGATTATCTGCCTAGTAGAAAATAAAAGTGTTGCACTCAGTACTTTTTTCTAAAGGAAGGGTATTTGTAGGTACACTGTACCCAAAAATTACTATAGCTAAAAACTTGTGTTCATGTCGGGTAGTGTGGAAAGAAATAACAGAATTAAAACCTATATTTGACTGCTACTGAATGAACAAAACTCCATTGTACATTTTATAGATTGTTTGTTTCAGTAATTCAAGTTCAGATATTTCAAGATGAGTCCTCTAGTTGTAAAATTACTTCCTGGAGTTTATCAGTAAAATATTTCCTTTGTTTTAGGGTAAGGGGAGTTAATTTAGTAAAAAGCTTTTTGGGAAGATTGGCTAAGCCAAATTCTATACTGCTTTACATCCTGTGCATTTCTATGAAAATAGAGCAGTCTGAAGAAATGCCGTGTTAACTTTGCCATAAAATGATTAGATTAATAATTCTGTAGTTTGATGCAAATACAGCTAACTTCTTAATGTGCTTGCCACCAGAGGTTACCTCTGTGGTTCTTTTGAACTTGGTAATGAAAAGAAATACTAAATGAACTTATTTGGTGGCCATCCTGACAAACAGAAGTGAAAAACACTATATGGCAACTTTTTCTTTTTAATCAGGAAACTGTCTGAATGCTTTCCTCCTTCGTACCGTATTTGCTTTTGAGTCTGTTTTTGACATTCTGATCACATAACTGAGGATGAAAAGTGAACTGTGGCTCTAAAAACTGTTTAGTGGCCATAAAGAATGTAAACAGTACTACTGTAAAGTTTTGAGAAATTATATCTGTGATACAGCATGGCCAGAGGGCAGCATAAGAGTGTTAGCAGGGGGCCTTATTCCCTGCCAAGGGAGGAAGGTTTGCTTTAGATTAACTAGAACAGCTGTGGCCAGTTAGAGCACCTGACTCCAGTTAGAGCACCTGACTCCAGTTATGGGATATAAACCCCTGCTTCAGTCAGACAGGGGGTGGTAGTTGAAGGAGAAAGGTTGGATTGGAGCAGAGTGCAGATTGCAGAAGAGAAGAGTTTGTCCAGAGAGAAATAGAAGGTTTGGAGGAGTGCTGCGGTGGATTGGGAAGCCCAACAGAAACCCTAGGTAAGGGGCACCAGGCTTGTATAGAAGAGAGGCGAGAAGCCCTTCACAAGCTGATGGGTATGAGAGGGAAGTAACCCAGGGGAAGAAACCGCTAGTCAAGTGGTTCACCACAACCCCAGGGCCCCTGGGTTGGGACCTGGAGTAGAGGGCGGGCCCAGGTCCCTCCCTCTCCACTCCCCTCCTCCAAGGACACTAGGGGAGTGATTAAGAACTGGTTCAGAGGCAAGCAATATCGCCCTGAACCTACCCCAGAGAAGAGAAAGCGCGAGACCCAGAGAACAGTACCGGCAATTTGCCACATATCGTAAAAGTAGTTTTCATACCCAGTCAAAAGTCAGGTCTGTCATGTTTAACTTTCAAACTTGTGGCATGGAGAACATGTCTTTTGAAGTTAAATTTGGTTTAACTTTTTCTACATCTTCCCCTTTTTGGAAAGAAATCCCCACAATTAAAGGACCAATCCTGTAACAATTTATATGCATGAGGACCCATTCACCAAAATAGTTGTCACATACTTAAGTGTTAACAGGATCAAGATCTTAGGGAAATGTGACTTCACTACAGTCCTCTTGCTATAAGTTAGTTTTCTAAATTAAGATACCTGATGATACTGTAGTTAACCTTAAAAACCACTGTAGATGAAACAGGACAATGAAACTTATTTTTTTTCAAGGGTTTACAACTGCATTATTTAAAAGTTAATTGATTTAAAACTTAGCTATACTTCCTGTGGTTATCAAACCTAAAGTCAGTTTTAGACGGGAAATGTGGAGGGGGATCCTGGATCTCAGTATCTCCCCTTGAGATATTGTGCTTATCACAATCTGCCCTTGCAAACTTCTTGAGTAGGTAAATAGTCAGTCACTGCTGTTTTGACCACCTGTGGCTCAAAATATGCAGTTAATGTATGATAAAGCTTGGAACAAAGATACCGAACATGTCAAAATTTGTATAAATGGAAATTAAATGAATACTCCAGTACTAGAGTGAAATAAGAAGAAACCACAAAAAGGAGTTACCGAGTAAAATTTATACAGCATGATCTACAAAAGGTTGTCAGCTGTGTCTGAGGTTACTTGGGCAAATTCTAAAGGAATTCTGTCAAAAGGACAGAATAAGAATTTGATCCTATGTTACTTTTTTGTTTAATTTCAGGCAGCTAGTAGAGGAGTTTATAGCTCCATAGAAGCCTGCCATCGTTACAATGTTTATATAAAACTATACACATCAATTTTGGGTGAATGAGATGACATATTCAAAGTCATGAATACATTTTCAGGTGATGGGATCCTTCCAGACAGGTGGTGGTTGTGTTTTTTTTTTTTTTTTTTTTTTTTTTTTTTTTTTTTTTTTTTTTTTAGTTTTACAACCTATATAGGGTTCAAAATGTTAGCTTCCTCTAAGAACTGCATGTATATAGTAGAGGAAAGTGATAGCTCACTTTTTAGAGCAGTGAATTCTCATTGTTCTAGTGTTCCATACTAGCCCTGGATGTAAGGTTTTCAGTATATGATTTAAGGATTAGTGCAGATTAGACTTTCATAGCTCTTGTGAATTCAGAGTTGAAAGAAAAAAAAAATAATTGGTGGTACTGTAACTAATTATAATTTACTAGATAAGAAAATGTTCTAAAATGAACAAATCATTGTTTAGAAATAACCTAACTGGGCATTCTCACAGAGCTATTGATAAAAATAGCATCTTCTACTAGTTGAATAGAGGGGAAAATTGAGACTTTAACCATTGGGGAAAAAGTGGGGAGGAAGGAAGCAAGGCTCCCTTCCATCTGTAGGACCCTGATCTCAAGTAAACAGCTGGGAAAAGAGCCTGTACGCTGCAAGATAAGTTTATATGAATTTAATGTGCTTAAAATTAATGGAATCTTTAAAATAGGAGAGAACATCTGTGTGATAGTCGTCTATTTCTGGGATGGGGTCCTTAGCAGTGGTATTGGCAGAGTCTGATGAGGGTTTTATGGCCGGGGGGGCACTCTTTGTCTGTTCAGGCTGATGTACTGAGGGTAAGGGGGGAGTTCCCCAGCCAGGATCTAATGCAGCCTCCATATGATGTTTCCTGAGGTGGAGAGTCTGGTTCTCCCAATTATGGGCAGGAAAGGAGAGGCAAATACTGCATCTAGACGCGATGTGGGCTTCCTCCAAGCAGTACAAACAGCGCTGGTGCTCATCGCTGTTAGAAAATGAGCAAGGGAAGGAAGCACAGGTTTTGAACCCCAGTGTCTTCTGTATAATCTAGTACCCAGGCCTGGGTACTGGAGGTGGGGTGGGATCTATGTGTAAAGTTTAGCCAGAAACACCACCGAAGCAGCGCCCCAACTGCTAAATCTGGTATGAAAGGATGTAGTGAACAGAAAACAAAAAAGTAAATGCAGATCTAAACTATGAACAATAATAAGGATTTTTCTGAAAAATGTGTCATAAGGATGATAGGAGAGTAGAAGTCCCAACTCTCATCATGCGGCAGTGAGAAGGAACTGGAGATACCTATGGTTCACCGTGCCCTTTATCGCCTTGGGCAAGACTATGCTGTGACCTAGGGCGTACGTGCAGACTGCCAACACTACTACTTTCTAAAGCTCCAGCTCTGGCCACCTGGTGCATGTGCATAACCCTTAGTGGAATACAGGTAGGGACCACACATCTTGAAGAACCTTCTGTTACAGGTAAGTAATCTCATTTTCTCCTCATGAGGAAGCACTAATATGGTAAATACAGCACCATTACGTGACCACTGCAATGCCTGTGTAATGTTTTCTGATGGGGGCAATAGGCTAGACACAGCACTGAGCAAAAAGAAGAGAAGAGGAAAAGAAAGAAACGATAGGAGGGGAAAAAAGTACAGAAGATTTTACACATTGTACCATTTTTAGGAGGTTGCAGGAAGGATTAAGCTAAAGTGCAATAAATTTTTTCTGTTCTGTATACGTTCTATTTCATTCTGTCTCTATAGCATGTAGCATAATTTGTATAAAATATTAACTGTGGATGGCATGCGGCTCTTCCTTCAGCTTTTGAGTCTTGGGCAACTTAAAATTATATTTAGCAGCCCAGAGTCTTATCTCAGTAGTGTCATTGTAAATTTCTATAACTCCCATTAAAGTTGCTGAAATTAGTCCAGATTTACATCACTGTAGCTGAAAGCAGCATCTGACGCGTCTTTCTCATACACTGTATGAGACAGACTATTGAAAAGATTGATTCATCTAGAGTATCAAGGAAATCTGCACTTCAGTATAGAAGAGAAAAATATGAAAAACACAGGGTTATTTCTGAGATTAGCCCTTTTTAATACCTTGAATAATTAACTATACCATCTTTCTGATAAAGCGGCAAAGAGTTCTGTGGCACCTCATAGACTAACAAACGTATTGAAGCATGAGCTTTTGTGGGTGAATACCCACTTCGTTGGATGCAAGTAGTGGAAATTTCCAGAGGCAGATATAAATATGCAAGCAAGAATCAGGCTAGAGATAACCTTGTTCTGATGTGACGTTGGACTGTTCTTGGTCTGGTATTTTTCATTTTTGTCATGCAAACTACAGCTTTCTTTCTGCAACTCCAATGAATTATAAAAAGATAATCCCTCCTCTTCAGCCATCACAGAAAAGGAAAACAGAAGTTTCATGAAAGCTGCAGAAGTGATACCATAAATGTGCAAAGTTTTAAAAACTCAGCATATTGCAAGAATCAGTACAGTAGCTGGAATGTTTTTGCACTTCCGTAAGCTGGCAAAAGAAGCTGAATATGAATAATAAATTCACTTACTACATGACTTTTTTCAAATAGTTTTCTGTATCTGGCAAATATTACCTTACATGGATAAAACTCACTAAAACACACTGTCTGTTTGCTCCTGCAAAGCTTGCAAAAAGCTCCAGTCTTTGGGCCCAATCAGACTTTCACTGCAATCACTGTTAAAACTCCTATTGTTTTCAAAGGGAGCAGGATTATGCCCTGTGAGTCTTAATCTTGACTCTAACAGCTGTGTAAAGTTAGTTCCCTGAAAGTTAAATAGTATTTTAAGGATTAACATTATATCACTTTATATGCAAAAGGACCTGTATAAAATCTTGTGTACTTTCAGCTTTGTTTATACCAGGTATCAGCCTTTTCAGACAGCTGAACTTGCTATTCACTTTTACTCTGAATTGACCCAATGAAACTGACCTTTGCAAACAGACAGCTAGAGAGCTTCTTTCACAACTTCTTGGTATAGTTGGCCTAGATCACTTTAAGCAGGGGTGGCTCCAGGCACCAACACGCCAAGCGCGTGCCGGGCAGCAAGCCATGGGGAGTGCTCTGCTGGTTGCCGCGAGGGTGGCAGGCAGGTTGCCTTCTGTGGCATGCCTCCGGAGGGTCCGCTGGTCCTGCGGCTTCGTTAGACCTCCCGCAGGCATGCCACCGAATCCGCGGGACCGGGGACCTCCCGCAGGCAGGCTGCTGAAGGCAGCCTGCCTGTCATGCTTGGAGTGGCAAAATATCTAGAGCCGCCCCGATTTTAAGTCAGTGGTGGGTTGCTCGTGGTGATTACCTTAGGTAATTCTAAAGCAGCAGGATATGACTTTGAAAATATAGTCATTCAAATGTAAACACAAAACTATTACACCTGCCACAGTGAATGCCTTTAGCACTCATTGCAAGGCAGTGATAGAGATATGAGGCTATACTTCAGAGATACATGGGTTAAGAACTTCATTTAGAAATTCAAAGGAACATCTTGGAGTAGTTTGTAGCTAGCTGTAATATTTCAACATGGAAGTCAAGATGAGGAGTGGCTTAAAGTTATTATAATGTACATGTTTGAAAAAGAAATATAGAATAGTGAAAATATCTTTCATTAGGGTATCAGTGTTAGAAAACTTTTATTGCCATGTTTTGGAGTTCAAGACAATTTAAAAAAAGAAATAAAAGATTAAAAAATTTGAACATATATTTGTAGAAGGGTTTAATTTTGAGGCATTTGGATTCTACACTAGACAAATTATGGCTTAATTCCTTAAACTGGACTAATCAATCAGTGCCATTTGCTGACATTTGCCTTTTAGGCCTAAATCCTGCAAACACTTACACATATGCTTAACTCTACTCCCTTGAGTTAAAGTGGACAACTCACAATACTAAAGTTAAATGTGTATGTTTGTAGGATTGCCTGGGGCCTTACTCAAACACCAAAAGTATCCAAAGAATTTGAAGAGCAGAATAATGTTCTAAAAATGTTTTCTATTGCTCTAATGTTCACGAGTTTTTAAATACAAATTTCAAAATACTGATAGCGGCTATTAAATTACTAGGGAAAAATGGGGATAGAAAATAACACTGGGGAAATCCAGGATTGGCTGTAGAGAACATCCCTTATGAATCTGGCCAGCAAAACTCAGGTATAGTGGAGATAGAAGATAAGATCCTCAAAGGTATTTAGGCAACTAATTCCTATTGATTTCAATGGAGTTAAGTGACTAAATACCTTTTGAGGATCTGTGCCAGAGTTCTCAGTCAGAAAGAGTGTGTTGGGAGCGGGAAAGGAAACCTGTTGTTCTTGCCACAGCTCTGTCAAACAGCATTTGGAGGAGTGTTGGAAGGTTCAGGGGCAAATAATACCCAGCGTTTGTTAGTCAGAAGGAAGGTCCTCTTTGAGACTCTATGCTGATGTGAAAGCACAACAGATAGGGAGAATATGGGATGTTATTAATTATGTAGCAACACAATGGTCCAATGCTTTCCCACACAGAACCTCCAGATTTTCCTTCACTAAAAACCTTAAGGAAGCATGGAGTTAATGCCTCACCTTAACAAAAGATGTTTAAAAATCATTTTGAGAGGGTGAGATGGATAGATAGTATAAAAATACAACATATCTATAATAGTCATACCAGTGTAAAGTATGTATAGTGTACACCCATGTTAGCTTTCTATAGGTCCTTTCTCAATAGTGGATCCTCATGCCTCTGCAGAATACCATTGATTTCAATGATACGTATCAGTTACCAAAGTCTATAGTTTACAGTCATTACCACCTTCTGCTGTGATCTACTCAGATGCCACAAGGTGGGCAGGATTGGACTAAATCACTACTTACATGGAATGACCTTGAAGAAATATTTAGGTTGTGCAGGAAATGGTACTGCAGTCAGTAGGATGCATTCTTTCATTTGAGTCCGTGCTGAACCAATGAATCAGCATTGTGGGGGCATGATGCTGGTGGAGGTGCCGTATTTTTGAGATATAAAACAAATGGCTCTTAACCACTTGTGGACATTAAAGATGCTATGACACTTTTCATAAGAGTGTCATATTTGCAACACCAGTGTCTTGTTCAAAATCCAACTCAGATAATATCCCTATTGCTACTTAGGTAAGTACTTCTTTGCTTCCTATCATAAATTATCATGTAATCTTAGACTTGGTGCTTATTTACGTCACTTGAAAGTGAGAACAAGCATTAACATGGCACTGTTGTAGCATTGCAATGTATTTATGTGCCAGATAAGCTAAACATTTGCATGCCCTTCATTCTTTGACCACCATTCCAGAGGACATGCTTCCATGCTAATGATGGGTCCCAATAAATATTGATCGAAAGCAGTGCAAACTGGCACACATTCATTTTCATCATCTGAGTCAGATGCCACCAACAGAAGGTTGATTTTCTTTTTTGTTGGGTCTGGTTCTGTAGTTTCTGCATCTGAGTGTTGCTCTTTTAAGACTTCTGAAAAGCATGCTCCACACCTCATCCCTCTCAGCTTTTAGAAGGCACTTAAACCTTCTTGTCCAGTGCTGTAGCTATCTTTAGAAATCTCACATTGATGGTACCTTCTTTGTATTTTGTCAAATCTGCAGTGAAAGTGTTCTTAAATTGAACAACAGGTGGTGGGTCATCACCTGAGACTGCTGTAACACGAAATATATGGCAGAATGCAGGTAAAACTACAGAGCAGGAAATAATTCTTCCCCCAGGAGTTCAGTCACAGATTTAATTAATGCATTATTTTTTTTAAACAAGCATCATCAGCATGGAAGCATGTCCTCTGGAATGGTGGCTGAAGTATGAAGGGGCATATGAATGTTTAGCCCAATGGTTCTCAAACTTTTTTCTTCGTGGACTACTTGAAAATTGCTGAGGGTCTTGGCGGGTCACTTAATGATCTTTCCAAATGTTGTTTGTACTGTTAGCTAACTACTGTAAAGTGCTTTGAATAAAAGCGCTATATAAAAAACTAACCTTTTTTGCTCTACAGATAAAAACACACAACTCAAATTTTCATATCAGTAGTCTTACCTTTCTAATGTGATGGATGTGAGCCCTCTCCCCTGCTGCAGGATCCTGAGCTGAGGCTGGGAAGGAGTCGGGGGGGATGTCTCTCTCCAGCAGCTGCAGCCCTGGAGCTGGGGAAAGTTGCCTCTTTCTCTGGCAGCTGCAGCCCTGCACATCCCAAATTCCCCCTTTCCTCTCTTCTCACCCCACTGTTCCCTACCCCCTACTCCCTCTAAGGCCACTACCTTACCTTACATGAGCGTCTTCTCCAGGGTCCAGGCACCTAATTAGTGGAGCCATGCCTGCACAGCTCCACCGATTAGGTGAGTGGCCCTTCATTCTCTTGTGTGCGGCCACCCAGCTGCACACCTTAGAGAGAACTATCCGCAGACCACCTGAATGGAGCTCATGGACCATTAGTGTCCACGGACTACAGTTGGAGAATTTCTGGTTTAGGCTACCTGGCATGTAAATATTTTGCAATGCTGGCTACAAAAGTGCCCTGCAAACACCTGTTCTCACTTTCAGGTGACAATGTAAATAAGAAGTGGGCAGCATTATCTCCTGTAAACGTAAATAAACCTGTTTGTCTTAGCTATTGGCTGAATAAGAAGTAGGAATGAGTGGACCTATAGGCTCTACAGTTTTACATTGTTTTGTTTTTGAGTGCAGTTATTTAACAACAACAAAAATATCTACATTTGTAAGTTGCAATTCCATGATAAAGAGATTGCACTACAGTACTTGCATGAGGTGAATTGAAAAATACTATGTATTTTGTTTCTTTTTTACAGTGCAAATATTTGTAATGAAAATAATAATCTAAAGTGAGACCTGTACACTTTGTATTGTTGTAATTGAAATCAATATATTTGAAAATATAGAAAATATCCAAAAATATTTATAGTACATTTCAATTGGTATTCTATTATTTTTTAACGGTGCAATTATTTTGTTTAAATCAGGTTAATTAGTTTTGAGTTAACTGCGATTAATTGACAGCCTTAGATCCTAGTCTTAAAATTCCTTATCAGCATCACTCTGGAAAAAATCTAGATGGCTTTATTGTGCTTGGAGAAAGGGAGCAGTTCACTTCTCACAACTATCCTGCTGCCCAAAATCTTGAAGTTGAGCAAAGGAGATTGAGTGGATGCACAGTGGGAAGGGATGAACCTTTTCAGGGGAGATGAGCAGTCTTTTCAGTCTAGGATTGGTCCTGCTGAACTTCTATTGCTATACTCTCTATACTAACAAACTAGGAATCAAAAAAAGACCTTAATCAAGGTTCAAACTGAGCTGCTATATACCATTACTTTTCACTGGAATAAGGTACTGTCACTGTGCCCTAGTAGGTATTGTATCCCTTGCAATAACTCCCTGTCTCTTGCACTGTTCGGATTCCCCTGGGCAGTGGGCTTTCTGCCTTTTCTACTCTTACTGAACCAATGCATCAGCATGATGTTAGGTGGCATATTTTTCTCTAGGAGGTGCTAATTGTCATGTGAGACATAGTATAGCTGACTTGATTACTTATCTAATTACAACCAGGTAAGCTGCTGTGCCAAAGTGCAGATCCGGTGGTTGCAATTGCAGGAGTGAATAAATGTCACAGAAGAAGAGAAATGGGGAAAAGAAACTGCAGTAATTACAGCATGACATGAAGAGCTGATACTTGCCCTGGGGTAGGAGAGAAGAAAGTGAGGGTCTACACACTGAGCCATCATAGTGATGTAGTGGCAGTCTTTCCCTTGAAGACATGGCCTTAGTCAGTCTACATGTAGAAACAATAGATAGCAGACTTTGTCTACCATAAGGAATTTTAGAGAGAAGAAAAATCCCATCAGTGTGCTACTGTTGAATATAGCTGGCACCCTGAGTCTGGTTTTACAATACTCAATTCAATCTAGAGGAGCACGTTTACTTAAATTTGTATTAGAAACAGGTCTGCCCCCTGTCCACAAGAGCTTTGTTTACCACTAGGCTCCTCTGGAAGCCAATGGTAGCACTGGTGGTGTCTTCTCCCTTCCCCACCTAAAACTGCCTAGTTTGGAGGAAACCTGAAAGCTCTTGTGACAGCTCTAAGCTCTAATCCTGCCCACGCTCTGTGGGAGCTTGAGGGCATCATCAAGAGTGTGGATCAAGGGGATCCAGTGGATATAGTTAGATTTTCAGAAAGCCTTTGACAAGGTCCCTCACCAAAGGCTCTTATGCAGAGTAAGCTGCCATGGGATAAGGGGGAAGGTGCTCTCATGGACTGGTAACTGGTTAAAAGATAGAAAACAAAGGATAGGTCTAAATGGTCAGTTTTCAGAATGGAGAGAGGTAAATAGTGGTGTGCCTCAGGGGCCTGTTCTGGGACCAGTCCTATTCAACATATTCATAAATGATCTAGAAAAAGGGGTAAACAGTGAGGTGGCAAAATTTGCAGATGCTACAAAACTACTAAAGATAGTTAAGACCCACGCAGACCATGAAGAGCTACAGAAGGATCTCTCCAAACAGGGTAACAAAAAGGCAGATGAAATTTAATGTTGAATTAGAAAGCATAATCCCAACTATACCTATAAAATGATGGGGTCTAAATTAGCTGTTGCCACTCGAGGAAGAGATCTTGGAGTTACTGTGGATAGTTCTCTGAAAACATCCACCCAATATTGAGGGGGAGGAGTAGCTCAGCAGTTTGAGCACTAGCCTGCTAAACCCAGGGTTGGGAGTTCAATCCTTGAGGGGGCCATTTGAGGATTGGTCTTGCTTTGAGCAGGGGGTTGGACTAGATGATCTCCTGAGATCCCTTCCAATCATAATAATCTATGATATGCATCAGTAGTCAAAAAAGCAAACAGAAGGCTGGGAATAATTAAGAAAGGGATAGATAATAAGACAGAAAATATCATGTTGCCTCTATATAAATCCTTAGTATGCCCACATATTGAATACTGCATGCAAATGTGGTTGCTCCAACTCAAAAACAATGAATTGGAAAAGGTTCAGAAAAAGGCAACAAAAATGATTAGGGGTAGGGAATGGAGAGATTAATAAGGCTGGGACTTTTCAGCTTGGAAAAGAGACAAATAGGGGGAGATATGATTGAGGTCTATAAAATGGGGGTAGAGAAAGTAGATAAAGTGTTGTTTATTACTTCTCATAACACAAGAACTAGGGATCACCAAATGACATTAATAAGCAGCAGATTTAAAACAAAGTATTTCTTCACACAACATATAGACAGTCTGTGGAACTCTTTGCCAGAGATTACTGTGAAGGTCAAAAAGAACTAGATAAATGCATGGAAGATAGGTCCATCAATGGCTATTAGCCAGGATGAGTACGAATAGTGTCCCTAGCCTCTGTTTGCCAAAAGCTGGGAATGAGCGATGGGATGGATCTCTTGATGATTACCTGGTCTGGTCATGCCCTCTGGGGAACCAGGCAGTGGCCACTGTCAGAAGACAGGATACTGGGCTAGATCAGGACCAGCACTAGTATTTTTAGCACCCTAGGCACACAGCCATTTCATCGCCCTGCACGCTGCTCCCGCAGCTCTGGTGGACCTGCTGCAGTCATGCCTGCAGAGGGTCTGCTGGTCCCTGGTTCTGGTGGAGCTGCCACAAGCGTGCCTGTGGGAGGTCCACCGGAGCCATGGGAGCAGCGGACCACCCACAGGAATGCCTGTGGCAGCTCCACTGGAGCCATGTGACCAGGGGACCCTCTGCAGGTTCAACTGTGGCAGTTCTACCAGAGCCGCCTGCCACCCAATAATCCTGGTACCCAAGGCAAATGCCTAGGCCGCCTAAATGGAAGCACCAGCCCTGGGCTAGATGGACCTTTGGCCTGACCCAGTACGGCCGTTCTTATGCTTAAGTTTGGGAGCACAAGCCCCTCGGTCATAAAGCTCAGCTCAGGCCTGTTTCTAGGATGCCACCCCTGCAGCCGTCGCCTTGGCGGGGGTGGGGGGGCGGTTTTCTCTGAAATCCGGAAAGCTCCAACGGCTTTTGCAGAAGGTGGGTGCTGGGTAACACCTGGCTCGGAGCGAGCAACTCCACTGCAGGAACCGGGTCCGTCCAGCCTACAAGCCGCAAGGGAGCTGGCCCCCTCCAAGAGAAGGAACCGGCAGAAAATGCCCCTCTTGGAAAAGGGCTGCAGGAGGTTGCGTTTTGTCCGTAGGGTGCAACGCGTGGGTCCCCTACAGCCTCGCGACAGGCCACGCGAAATAACGACAGGCTCCGCCGCCGATCCCTGCCTCAGAGCTTGCACGCAGGGGGCCGGACCAGCCCCGAGCGGGGCCGCTGGAGGAGGAGGAGCCGGGCCGGAGCAGGGAAGTATCGCGGTGCTGCCGCCGCCAGTCGCTCTCTGAGCGCGGAGGGAGGGAGCTGGGCTCCCGAGCGGGGCGATGGGTTCGCGAGCCCGCCCCACTCCTGCCTGGGCAGTCGGTAGCTGCTGAAGCCCGCAGGGCGCAGACCCGGAGCCCAAGCTCTGCCCCCCGGGACATGGCAACCGAGCCCCCGCGCCGAGCGCCGCCTCCGCCTCCACCTCCGCCTGCGGGGCGCCCGGAGAGCGGGCAGCGCCGCGCTGGAGACGGGGAGGAGGCCGAGCCGCTGCGGGGCTCCGCGCTCGAAGCGTCCAGCCCCTCAGTCGCGGTAGGCGGGGGCAGGCAGGGGTTGCTGAACGGCTGCGTCCCGCTCTCCCACCAAGTGGCCGGGCACATGTACGGCAAGGATAAAGGGGGTGAGTGCGGCCGAGGGCAGCGAGCAGGGCGTGGAGCCCTCCCCTGCCTAGTCGAGGAGCTGCTTCTAGGGTGAGGGGGGACACACCGGGCCCCGACTGGCTTCCTTCTCCTGGGAAGTGGGGCGGGGGGTCTGGTTTTCTCTCCTACGCCATCCCCTGGTGTGTTTTGAACCTGGGTCCGGTGCCCGTTACGTTTAATTCTCCTTTTAATTTCCTTTGGGAGTGGATGTGCTGTTCTTTGCTTTGCTATGATCTGAGCCTCTCCTGTGTGGTGTCTCTGTGTTCCCCTTTTGCCTGCTGGGGTGTGTGAACCCTATGTGGGGTATAGATCTGTTTCTTAGCCATATATAGGGCTTCCTACTAAGGAAGAAGTTGTGTGAAAGGGATAAAACCTGCATTACCACCCAAGGGGCCAACAAATGTCAGTTTCTCAGTAGAGATTGTTTTTAACTAGAGGCTGTACAAAATTACAGGAGCGATTGCATTGAGATTCTCTAGAGCGAAGGGCTTGAGTATTGGAGATTGTTTCACTGGGAGGCTGAGTAATAAGGAAAACATCAGAGTGAGGTGTAGCTGAACATAATGATGGTATTCATTATGAATGACTGAAGAGAGGTTTTGTTACCATGCAAAAAGTTTCTTTGTCGTTTGGAAAAATCTGTTGGAGGGGGAGGAGGAGAAGAAGCACCCATACTCTGAGTAAAAGAGGAAATTGTCAAATCTCAACAACCAAGGTTTTAATCACATTCATCACCCTACTTTAAACAAGTGTCTTTAAACAAGTCACCCTTTTGGTGATATGTTGGGAAAAGTTCTGGGTTAGGCAATACAACTGAGGTAATATTAACAGACCCAGCTCAGTAGGTACAAAAGGGTCTATGGGAAATGTACATGATTATATAAATGGAAATACAACTGACAAGTGACTGCAGAGCCTTCCAGATATTAATTCTTTTAGCTGTTAACTGAGAGGAAATGCCCATTTTCTTTTCTTTCTTTTTTTTTTTTTTTTTGGGCTGGATGTGCATTTTAATGGATCCCTAATGTTCTGATATCCTCTTTTTAATTGTCCTCCTCCTCCTGGTTTCTGAGATACTTTTGGTGAATACTTTCCTCCCACAGTATGTGTAGTACTGCAGCACTGAAGTTTTAGGTTGCTGGTTAGAAAAATATTAACTGATTTTTTTTTTTTGGTTCAACTAACTGTCTCATAAACTAAATATTAATCTGTTCAGGGAAATTGCTAGTTCAACTGAAGATGTTTTGACTGTCCACTTAAAGTAGGTTTAATTTAAATAAAATCTGTTCCTCTGCATTGAGCCTCTCTGTAATACAGTTAAATACCTTGTCCGACATAGAAAGGTGGATTTTTGCAGGGTCCCTCCCCCAAAATATGCAAGCATATAAAAACAGTAGCTATTAGAGAGAAATTTGATAACTATTAAAAAGTTTTTTTTCTCATATTTACATATAGAAGCAGCCTACAAATTTGTTTGATAAATAAACATACATCTGGACCACAGATCTTACCCATTAGAAATACTAATACAGACAGTCCCTGTCTAAGAACTTAACCATGGTCTTTCTAAATAACAACATTGCATAAGCAACTGCAATATTATGTGATATGGTTCTTCTCCAGTTTAAAATACTCATAATTCCTTCTTGTCCTCTGAATACCTGTCCTTCCTCTTTCAGAGGAAACCGTTCCCCAAAAAGAGAGTTAGCTCAAGTTCACAAAAGTATTGAGGAGCCTAGCTTTTATTAGTGTCAAGTATTAATAATGTCATCCTTGTAAAGAACACAGAAAATATTTTATAACTATTTCTGATGTGTATGTTTGAAGAGAAAATTAGGGGCATGGTCTTTTTTTATTGAACACTTTCTGTATGATAGATGGGAGTAGTTGGCAAGTCTTATCTGCTAGTGAGCACAAAGTTATGAACAAACTATAATGGCATTATGACTCTAAATATAAAATTTAATTTATATATTAATTTTGCAGCTTCTCAGCATAAGTCTGTCTTTTCCGTGGATGCAGTGGGCATTATATTGACCTTGTGAGTCTATCTGAAATTGTCCCTACTAAAAATCTTTTGTATGGTAAGAAAAAGTATGTTTGTTTTCCGTAACATCTGGCAATAAACATCTGTCATTTCTGTTTGAGTGTAAGGGGATGAGTGATTGCTTAATATCAGAGGGAACATATTAGTGATCTGCCAGTCAGGATGAAAATATAGTCCTCAAGCTCCTTGTTGGAGTCCAGGGAGATTGTAGTTTGAAGAATGTTTGTAGATATCTGTTTGTCTTCCTTATTCATGGCAGTTTGATGGGACTAATCTGTTGACAAGTTTGAAAGTTGGAAAAGAATTTGTCACCCTATTTCCAGCAGTGATAGTGGGCCATGTTCTTGGCCCATCTTTGTAAAGTACTTTGAGATTCTTTCAAAGGATCATGTCTTTGTTTTTCTACTTAAGAAATAAGCAAATGGGGTGTCTTCAAAATAAATGTTCAGGCTATTTATGTGAAAAACTGGTTTAGTTATAATCCCATCAAGGGTCTGTATTGGATGTAAAGCGAGAATATTTGTGCAGTAACCAAATAAAGTAACTTTTTTTTCTTGTTTTGGTCATCCGAGAAAGCATAAAGGTGCACACACAGAGAGAAAGTTCCATTGTGTTTTCTATTGGTGGAAGTCAGCTTTTTCACTGCCAAGCTGCTTTACTAATTGTTCATAAATGCATTGAGCTGTAGATCTTTATTGTGCACGAAACTAAACTAAACTAAACCAAACCAAACCAAAACCACTAAGACGTTTCCCTCTGGTGTTATGTGGACCGGTGAGCTGCTAGGTCACTCCAATCCTTGACTTGGGGAGCCAACCTTACCCTGCTCTGCTGTGAGAACCCCCACTCCTGGGCTATTAACACACGGCCTCTGGCATGTAAGCTGCTCCTTGGATTGTGCAAGCGAATGACACTAGCCAATATTTCCGGTCCCAGACATAACCCTAAGAACCTCTGCCTTGCAGTGTCCAGTTATGCCCGCTGGACACTGCAAGCTTATATGAGTTTGTCAATTTAACAAAGAAATTGATATGTACCAGGCTTGTTATCCCAAGGGGAGTCTTGGACATGCTTCAAACCAAACGCACTGCTTCAGGTATAATAAAAAAACAGATTTATTAACTATAAAGATAAATTTTAAGTCATTAGAAGTCAGAGCATAACAAGTCAGATTTGGTCACATGAAATAAAAGCAAAACACATTCTAAACTGATCTTAACACTTTCACTGCCCTTATAAACTTAGATGCTTCTCACCACAGGTTGGCTGGTTGCTCTTCAGCCAGGCTCTCCCCTTTGATCAGTGCTTCAGTCACTTGGTGTAGTGTCTGTAGATGTAGTTGGAAGAGAGTGGAAAAGCATAGCAAAGTCTCTCTGTTTTATCATGTTCTTTCTTCCCTCTGGGCTTTGCCCCCCCCCGCCCCCCAGCAGAGTCAGGTGAGCATTACCTCATCGCCGCCACAAACTGACCAAAGGAAGGGGGGTGACTCACTTGAGAGTCCAACAGATCCTTTGTTGTTGCCTAGGCCAGTGTCTTTGTTCCTGTGAGGCTGGACTGGGTTTGTCCTATACATGCCCTGATGAAGTATGAACTGCCTCTTTGCTTCTGGAGAGTTTTTGCCTGGGCTTGCTTTAAGCCATGAGGACAAATTTTCAGCCTCATAACAGTATACATGAAATGACAACCTATGACATTACTATAACAACGATTACTATAACATTACCATAACAACAATGCTCAGTACATCATGAGCCTTCCAAAGACACCCTACATGACAAACTTAGCATTAAGATATCACACAGTCCTATAAGGATGAACATGGGGGTGCTGAGTGTTTCCCCTGAGGTACAGAATGTCCCACCCACATACTCCCAAACTACATTAATATGATTCTCAATTAGTGTTGTTGGTTTTAGTTTTAGGTGGGTGGGAAGAAAGAATCTTGTCCTTGTGAAAAGTGCAAGCTCTGGAAACTACCTAGACCTCGCTTTACCATTCGTTAGTAGGTTTTAACACTTGGAGTGTTCTATATAGTTAAGAACGATTGTACTAAGTTCTTCAACTAATAAACTTTATCATAATCCAAAGTGTCACATATCAGCTTGTCATAAGTAGATAGGTAAGGGTTAATTTTCTTTTACCTGTAAAGGGCGAACAAAGGGGGAACCAAACACCTGACCAGAGGACCAGTCAGAGACCTGGATTTTTTTTTTAAAGTCTGGGAGGAAACTGGAAACTCGGGGGGTCTTTTTGTTTTCCTCGGCTGTGAGTAAACAAGCTTTTCTTCTAACTCCATCTTCTTTCAAATAATCTATTATCAAGTGTGAGTACAAAGGAAACAAAGTAATAGGCTGTGATGTGCTTTGATTTGTATTTACATGGGTGTTGATTTGCTGGACTGGTTTAATTGGGCTATCTTTTAAATCAGGCTGTTTATTCCTATTTTCTTATAAGCCATATCCTTGTATTGAGTTTCTTAATGCAGGGTGTAGTATATGTAAGTTCTTTCTTTTTTTTTTTTATAAAGTTTTCTTTTTAAAACTTGTGGGAGTTTCTCTTCCTATTGAGGCGAAGGGGAGAGAAATTTCTGTGCCCAGAGCTCTGTTACATCTGTGACAGGCTAGGGGGGGGAGGGAAAAGCCCATGCTCTGTGGGTTACTTTCCTATGTCCAGGGCGGGAAAAAGTTACGGGGAAAGAAAGAGAGAGAGAGTCAAGCTCGTCCTGGTGCTTAAGGCTTATCTCCTTGGAGAGACGGAGACAAGTTTCTTGGTATTGTGATGTAAAGAGATTGCATCAATTCCCTCAGGTTGCTCAGAGCGAAACAACGGAGAGAGAGGGAGAAGGGAGGGGAGATCATTCCTTTGCCGGTAGACTCATACTTCTGAGTCTTGGGGGTCCTCCTAGGGAAAGTTGGGGAGGCCAGAGGGGGGTCCCCCCAAGGAATTTGGGGAACCCAGGCTTATAGTAGCCTCAATATTATCTGGTGGCAGCGAAATAAGATCCAAGCTGGGTATAAGCTTGGGGAGGTTCACAGTAAGCACCCAGATTTTGTATGCTAAGGTCCAGATCTGGGACAGACGTTTACCACACAGCTGTTTAAAAAAACAAACAAAACCCCAAAGCAAACCAGCCAAAGACTTGTATAACAGTTTGTCCTCAAAGTTCAATATTCATCACATTTCATTTTGTTAATTCAGTATTGGATGGGTTTTATTTTGAGAAGTATTTGCCTGGCCTTATATGTTGTCTAACCTTGATGATGCAATGGCAGAATGTGAGCTTTAGGTTAACCGAAGTTCTGTATGTGGCCTTTAACACTGAGATCGTTAATAATTCACACATTTTTCTGTAGAGTACCATGTGCACCTGAAAGTGTGCTTTCCACCATGTCTGCAGGCAAATATATGTAAAAAAGCGCTGTTTCTCAAAGATTTTATGTTGGTCCTAGTGAGTTATGAGGCCCATATTCACTTCGTGTCTGAGAGTTCATAATTGTGGAATGTGTTCAAAACCCAGTCTTAGCAAACAGCTTGATTTCAGTTTTAAATTTATACCACTTAAAAAAAGCCTGTTACTAATGATGCAGCCAACGTATAGACTGTGAACTAACTTTTGACTGAATGCCCTTGTAGCTGTGTCTTTAGAGAGAGGGGCACATAATTCATATGCCCATATCTAAATAAAAGACAGAAATTAAGGACTCTAGAAAACTATATTCAGCTCTTAGCACACATTTTAAACTATTGTTAGTTGCCTGCCAAGACTTCTTTACTTACTTACAAAATCAACCACTACCTGATACATTGCATAGGCCACATAAGTAACTCCATTCCCTATGTAGTTGTTTGTGTAAATGGAAATGACAGGAAAATATAAAACCAGGCTTATTTAAAAAAAGAAGAAGAAAGAAAAAAAGCAACCATTTCCAAGACTGTCCAAAGAAACCCAGTCGAATGCAACTCTTCCCAGAAAATCACCAATTTTAGTAGCCATAAGAATTCTACCATGCCCTGACATGTCAGGGGCCACCCAGCTTTGTTTGTTTACCGTGTCTCATAAACTTTGAAAGGCTAAACATCAAAGTCAGGACTTATTCTAGGTACACTTTTTTTTAAACCAACAGCATATTGATATGTCTGGTAACTGCCACTCTGTATTTTCTCATGTTTTGTGTAGAAGAATTTAGCTGAAAAGTTAGGAATGAATAAATCCTAGAAAGAAGCTTGTCACCCCAAAGTGGAATTTTTCTTTTTGATCAGAATTACAGTCTTCAGTTTCTGTTCTCCATTAACAAAAATTTAGTAGTGGAGGGGTAGAAATCTCTTTAAAGGCAAAATGTTGTCCTACCCTGATGTTGTGATGAGGACAGTTTAATGCTGGCGGTGCAAGCTCTTGGTGAGCTGCAGTCAGTTTGAATCTCTCCCTTTTTTTCCCATCTTCTGCCCAACTCATATCTCTTGACTGTGTGCCAAAACAATTAAAGTAAATGTAAGCTGAGAGATTCAGTTAATTTCTTACACTGTTACTTTGCAACATTGCTATCAGCTAAGCCATAAGGCTGATCTTAGCAAAATAACGCATATGCAGGAAAAAGTGACACAGCCTTTTAAAACCTACCTTACCTATTAAATTTTGTTGTTATGGGCATTTGTTGGGTACTGTTATAGTTAAGTTAAATAGCATGGAAACTTTTTCAAGCATAACCTCTCTCCTCCATTTGTGTGTGCATAACTTGCTGAAACCTGAACATACTCTCCACTAAAGAAAATAGAATTATTTTTGTCTGGCTTAACTCTCAGCAGAAATTGACTAGTTTTGAAAAATAACATACCAATTGGCCTATAAAAAGGAGAGTAGCTTTGTTCTTACGCTATTCTATTCTATATAGGTTTTTACACCATGCTGTTCACCATTCTATCTGAGTGTGGTGTTCTTTCTCTCATCCTCTGCTCAGAGGGAGAAGTGAGTGGATGTTATGTTTTGCTAGCTGTTTTTTTAGATATACCTCTTGCTATGTTCATGTTAGAGAAGCGAGGTCAAAGAAATGCACCTTGACCTTAGAATGGAAAGAGGTGAGGTTTGTGGTAGTTCTTAGTTCCTGGGGGAGTTCAGGCCACAGTCTTGGTCCACCCCTCGAGAAGGTAGTCTCTTGCGCTGATGAGGCTTACTCTTGTTGTTCAAGAGTTCCTTTGTGCCAAAGGAATGAATGCTGCTCGTAGAAGCAATGTTATCTGATGGACAAGTAGGTTTCTGACCAAGCCACAGGTGAACTGACCAAGCATGAGTCTTAAACACACAATGAAATGAGAGTCCAGCGAAAACTCAAAGGTTTGGGCAGCTTTCTTAGACTGATCTGCTGCCTGTGACACCATATGGGTGAAGTCTTCTGAAAGCCAGCAAAATTATCCCATGCAATACAATGATAAAATTCTTCCGAGTAGTTCTGTCCAATCGCAGGTTTTTCATTTTCCTTGGTGACTAGGTCAGTAGGGTATGCTCTCTGAACAATTGCCTATCACAATGTTCAGTCCTAGGACCGATCTTGTTTAATATGTACACCAATGACCTTCCCCAGACATCATAATGGAAATCTGTCTTTGCTCTGACTACACAGGCACAGGATTTACTTACTGTAGAACAAGTCCTAACCAAGGATCTTAAAAGCATGGAAGAATATTTCTTATATTGGCAGCTGAACCAAAACCCATTAAGAGTGTTGTGTCAGCGTTTCATTGAAACAGTCAAGAGGCTAGGATGAAATTGCATGTGGACTTCTGTGGCCAGCAGATAAGACAGGATCCCACCCTGAATTATCTTGGAGTGACATTTAACTGAATTATCACATACCACCAGTACCTGAAAAATACTCATGACAAACTAAAAGTGCATGTAAATCTAATTTAGAAACTCAGGAATGATCAAGGAAGTGGATGCAAAAATTCTGTGGGCCTCTTCACTAGCCCTTGTCTGCTCTACTGCAGAATACTGCTCGTCTGTCTGGATTGATTGCTCTCACACATCACTTGTTAACACTCAACATCACTCTATGGATCACTATGGACACAGTAGAATCAATTCCATAACCATGGCTGCCTGTACTGGTACATGTCAACCCAACACAAATTTGTCACAACATGAGAATCCTTCTGGAGTTCCATCATGTTTGAGGGAGCAAGGATCTTCCAATATATGAAGACTTAAAAAACATACTGAGATTTCCAATTCAAGCCACCAGATTCCCCAGTTGGATCCTAAATGAGATGTTTGTTTGGAAGACTGGTGTCCTTCCACCTTGTTCAGCATTAATATTTGACAGCGAAATGCTGAGTCTTCAAGCTCTTGCACTCCAACTTTTGGCTTGGAATGAGGGGTCTAGTGGTGGAGATGGAATTTCCCATCACTTTTGTTTGGGTATATCCCTCCAGCTGTTACTCAGACCATTAAACAATCAGGGCCGGCTCTGGCTTTTTTGCCACCCCAAGCAAAAAAAACAAAAACAAAATCAAACTGCGGGGCAGCTGGAGCTCTGAAGCAGGCGCCCCCCCCCCCCCCCAAAAAAAAAGGCAAACCTGCGGGGTGGCCAGAGTGGCAGAGCAAAAAAAAATCTGTGCGAAACCAAAAAAAAAGGCAAACCTGCGGGGTGGCCAGAGTGGCAGAGCAAAAAAAAATCTGTGCAGGAGCGCGAGTGCAGGGGGACTCCCAGCACTGCAGACGTGCCCCGGGCAGTGAGGGGGAGGAGGAGGGAGCGGGGAGGTGGAGAGAGAATGGGGGCGGCTAGGCCTTCTGCTGCGCTGCCTGGTGGAAGGGCTTGCTACAGACCTGGCACCAGCTGGGGCAGATGGAGGGCATAGCCCGCTCCCAGCAGGGCACTCCTCTCCTCCGTGCCGCTGCCCCCTACAGGATAGCCAGAGTGGTGAACCAAAAAGGGAAAAAAAAAAACCTGCGGGGCGGGCGAAGTGGGGAAAAAAATAAAAGGATTCGAGGGAATGCCGCCCCTTAGAATCTGCCGCCCCAAGCACAAGCTTGCTCGGCTAGTGCCTGGAGCCAGCCCTGTAAACAATATCACCTCACCCACCTTGTCTTTCAAACCAGTATACTGCATTAACACTGGACTCCTGCCTCCAATCTCAGATGAGAGCACAGTATCTCATGATCAACAGGGTCAAATGCTGCACAGAGGTCAGGAGGATAAGAATGGATGTCTGTATGCTATCCATTGACAGCTGGAGAACATCTGTCAGTGTCACTAAAACAGTTTTAGGCCAAGTCTACACTGCAAACCTATACTGGTATATAAATATTCCTCAGTGTTATGAAAATTAACTGTCCCAGAGTAACATAGTTTTACTGACCTAATCCTGCCGTGAAGATAATACTTTGTTGATGAGAGAGCTGCTTTTTCCTCTTGAGGAGGTAGATTAACTACGCCGATGGGAGAAGTCCATAGTTTTGTGTCCTGGCTTACAACCCAGTTGTGCTGGGTCTAGAATGTTGGCTTCCGTTAGATGAACTTATAGTTGATTAGCTTGCTCAGGAGTGACAGGTTTGACAGTGGATGATAGTTGGTAGGACTGAAGTATCTAGGGTGAGTTTCTTTATTATTGTTTGGATAATTACATGTTTGAAAGAAAAGGGAAGTTTTTTCCTTTTTTGAATGGGGCACTGGTTATTTTGGTCAGGAGTAGTGCTTGTTGTTAATTTCTCTCTTTCACAAGCCAAGAAAGGCTTGGATTTATGTCTTGGGTTGGGTCTCCTTTAAGGTAACTGGAACCACTTGATGAGTGAATACATTGAACTCAGAGAATGCAAGTGGGATGTTGGTTGGGGGATGCAGGCGTAGTGGATCCATGTTGTTTGAGAAGACATCTTGAATGTGCATAATCTTTTCAGTAAAGTAGGATGATAGCTCTTTGATGCAGTTGTAGACACTCAGGTCATGTCTACACTACCAGGTAAATTGGCACCGTTGTGATCAATGTGGAAATGTTGATTTAGCAGGTCTGGTGAAGATGCTCTAAGTAGTGGCAGAGTGCTGTCCCATCGATGTCTTTACTCCACCTTCCTGAGAGGTGGAAGCTATGTTGATGGGAGAACATATCCTGTCAACATAGTGTGGTGTAGATACCCCTGTAAGTCAACTTAAGTTATGTCAACTTCAGTTACTAGAATAACTTAGATCAACTTAGAGCGTTAGTGTAGTCCAGCCCACAGAATTAAGTGATTTACCACTTTGGATAGCTTCTTGGGGTGGGATTTGGCAACCTCAATGGAGGCGAATAGGAAGGTTCTCTTGACCTGTAATACAGCCTCAGCATAGGCTTTGAGGAATTTTTGTTTCACTCTGTCTGAATCAGCTTTTGTTTTCTGCCCTCTGCACTTAAGTTTCTGCTCATCTCTCTCCATCCAACAGAGGGTGTCAGAAAACCAAGGAGATCTGTGTGGGCAACAGGAAAGAAGGAGCCATTTTTGTTGGAGTGGCATGCCAGTGGCTGAGGCCAGTGTAAAATGGTAATGATTCACCAGGTCTTCGACTTCTTGCCCTGTGGGTAGGGTACTGTTGTCCTTTAGTAGGCTTTAGAATTTGTTGAACACAAAATTAGAGAGAGAGACGTACACTGCTGATATAGTTTTTTTTTTTTTTTTTTTTTTTTTTAACCAGTATTTTAACTTGTCAAGCCACAGTCCTTACTCCACCTTCCTGGCAAAATAGAACCAAATCTCCCCCCCCCCCCCCAATTGCTAAAGATAGGTAGAAATTATGGAAAAATTTAAGGCTTTTGAGAGGAAAATACTTGATAAAGTTTTAGAGGGAGCTGAGATAAACAATTACCATTTGTGAATACCTCATTCCAGCATGATGCGTCAGTATGTATTGCTGTAACAAATCTCTTTGATCTAAAGTGTGCTCTTGTTTTCTTGTGTTTAGTGACAAAGTAGGTGTTTGGGATTTAGCTCAGAAATCATAAAGTCAGAAATTTGAGAACTGTTAACTTGTTAAAGACCTATTCAGATAATGGAAAAATGAAGTTAGATTTCTTTTGATTAATAAAGGTGAGAAGATAAAAAGAGAACTTGAAAGGGCTTTATAACTCTCATCAGATTGTCTGTGTGTTTTCAACATTATGCCTATTGCAGGATTTGTATCTTTTTAGCGTGGCTTCTAGTTGCATAACAATAATTAGTACAAAATGTTGATGTCTTATTTGTCATAAAACAAAAATCCATTTATAAATTTGAAAACTATTTTGATTAGCAAATATATAACACTGCATTCTTATTAGTTCTATATGGTTATCAAAATGTCCCATAATTGAATGTAATTTCTGCTGTAGTTTGTAATTTTTTTTTTAAAAAAAAATCAGTTTAGCTGATATGCTTACAAGTATCAGTGTATGTCAAAATATATTGTACAAGCTAGAATGCCTTTAGTGACCACTTTCTAGATAGTGGAAGAAACATGTTCTTGAAACTCTCATTACAGTGAGCAAATACTTCTTGTACTGCCGTAAAGGGCCCAATCTGGTCGCATTCCACATGCACAATAATCATTGTCTTTAGATTTTCCTGTGCAGAACAGCTATGGGATCAATAGGTTCCTGTAAAACTGACAGGAACAATAAAACTATTTGGTTTCAGAAATATTTTGTCTACAAAAGGACCAGTACTCCTGGTGTGCTGTTAAACAAAAAAAAAAAAAAATCACTTTCTAAAGGAACATTTTTTACGATTAATGCTCAAACACTACATAGTGTATTAGTTAAAGTTTCTACACACACAATATACCTAATGTGGCAAGGTCGGGCCACATGGCTACAAGAGAGTGTTAGAAGGCAGATATATTAGTCCCAGATTAAGCAGATACCATTTCTCTGGGTAAGGTAACGGGGCAGTTCCAGAACAAGCAGGAACTTGCTGGAACCAACTAAGGAAGGCAGGCTCATTAGGACACCTGGAGCCAATTAAGGAGAAACTGCTAGAATCAATTAGGACAGGCTGGCTAATCAGGGCACCTGAGTTAAAAAGGACCTCACTTCAGTCTGTAGCATGCATGCGAGGAGCTGGAAGCAAGAGGCACTAGGAGCTGAGAGTGCGAAGGCATATTGCTGGAGGACTGAGAAATACAAGCATTATCAGACACCAGGAGACAAGTCTTGTGGTGAGGATAAAGAAGGTGTTTGGAGGAGGCCATGGGGAAATAGCCCAGGGAGTTGTAGCTGTCGTGCAGCTGTTACAGGAGGCACTCTAGACGGCTGCAGTCCACAGGGCCCTGGGCTGGAACCCGGAGTAGAGAGCGAGCCCGGGTTCCCCCCCAAACCTCCCAACTCCTGATCAGACACAGGAGGAATTGACTTGGACTGTGGCTTCTACCAGAGGGGAAGGTGTCTGGGCTGTTTCCTGACCCACATAGTGAATTTCTGAGGTGAGCAAATCCGCCAATAAGCACAGGACCCACCAAGGTAGAGGAGGAACTTTGTCAGACTAACAAAACTTTACAAGAAAGGAAATGGAACAAGTAAGGCATTACTACCCTCAGCACATTAGCACTAGTGCAATTTAGTGCAGTCAATGCAGTACAACCTCAACTTTTTTCCCTCGTCTTCCAGACCCTTTTTCTCAAGCTTCTTCTCACTGGACCACCTTCTTCTGACCAGACCTTTCTGCCTCTTTCCTTGCAGCACAGTACTATAAAATCACTTGCACTGGGAGTTGTGGCAGGAAAGAGGCAGAAAGGTCTTCCATCCCTACTTGTGTAGAGATAAGATTTCCATTTTTTTCCTATAAAAATAATTTTGTAACTTAACACACTTTCTACAAGAACTCTTCTCCTCTCCTTTTCCCTAATCCCTGCTAAGGGCTTGGTGATAGGGGCTGTTTGTGCTAGTTTCCGCTGTTCTTTGTAAAGAACAGTAGGAGTAGTTTACACTGAATGGTTGGGCTACCTCTTGTTTAATATTTATTAGCTTTAAAAGACTGGATGGTTGCATTCTTTAGAATTAAACTATAAATGAACTGTTTTGTTTTTCTAGGTATACTGCAGCATCCAGATGGCACAGTCTTGAAGCAATTGCAGCCACCACCTCGGGGTCCCAGAGAACAAGAGTTCTACAACAAGGTAAGAGTTCTTCAGTAAAGAAGTGGCCTATCTTATTGAAGGGGGAATGTTGTCTGATTCACTGAACGTTCCCTACTCATCACTGCCTGAAAAAGTTACAGTGCAGTGTCCAGGTTTAAGTGGTAAGTAATGCACCGTCCATGGCACACCTGCTTGTTCGCATACAACGTTGAGCAATCAGGAGATTCAAATCCTGCTTTCCCAATGTTGCAGCTTTGAGTGATGTTGCATTTGCAGAGTTGTCAGGACATTTGTGTGTTTCCTGGATCTTGCTGTTAGCAGAGTTTCTGCTCTTTGGGTCCCAAATGCACTATCCAGATAGGGCTTTGGGATCATGTACCTGTTCCATGGTCTAACATATAACACTTGAAAAACAAACAAAAAAACCTACCACTCCACACACCTATCTTCTCCCATTGCAAAACCATTATATGTACTTCAGCTTCTTATTCCACCCCAGTTTCTGTATAATGTCTCAAAATCCTATGTTTAAAAATGTAGTGTATATGACCCATCCCTCCAGTTTTGGTTCATTGTTGAGAGAATAATTCCATTCTCCACTGTATTAGCAAGCTAGATCCATTATCTTAAAACAAACAAAATTTCCCTTCTAACTGGGTGAAATTCCCAGTCTGTTCTGAGTGGACTATGATGAAATTTATATACAGTCCAAATTTATTGCCTTTTGGGGTTTGCTTTATTGGTACCTCAGATAATTGTAGCAAACATAGGCCGATGTTTAAGTCTCCTGGCCAAGGTTTTGCTCTGTCTGGGGTTTTCCCTGTAGGACTTCCTGTTCACCTTCTCTCTACCTCGGTGAGTTGCTCCAATCCTACTAACATGCATAGGTTGGAGCAAATTGGACAAGAGAACATAGAAATCTTCATATGGGATCAAACCAGTAGTCCATCTAGTCCAGTATCCTGTTTTTTCAAAGTGTCCAATACCGTAAATTTCAGGAGAAGGTTCAAGAAACCCTCTAGTAGACATCACATTGTTAACCTTTTCCATGTTGAAATAAACCATTTATTCCTAGTGTGACAGGTTGGACCCCCCACTTTCTAGGGTGCCACCTGATGTGCTGGGGTTCCACTGAGCCCACCTGTGCCACCACCTGGCTCCCCCCCCCCCCCCCCCACTCTGTGCTGCTACGTCAGGCTCTCAAGCCCCTGTCCAGCACACACAGTTAGCAACGCTCCCAGATGCGGAATCATACAGTCTGAGATTAGCTCTCTGTGGGAGGGCTGAGCTAGGGAAATGCCCAGCTCTCCTGTGTGCACACCCTCTGGAGTGTAAACCCAAAATTATATTGTCTTGCACTGTATAAAGAGCTCTGTTCAGCATAAGCTCATAAAAATTGCCCCCTCCCTGAATGTGGAGGGATATATGCACAGCTTTTTGCCCCCAAGATATGAATTACACAAACTGGGTTTTGAAATAAAAAATGTTTATTAACTACAAAAGGTAAATTTAAGTGATTATAAGGGATAGCAAACAGAACAAAGCAGATTACTGAGCAAATAAAACAAAACACTCAACCTAAGCTTACTTCACTAAAGAAACATGTTACAAATAGTAATTTCTCACCCTAAATGTTGCTTTAGGCAGGTTACAGAGTTTCTGCAGCTTAGAGTTTCAGTTATTTCTCTTCACAGGCTAGACTCCTTTCTCAACCTGGACTCAGCCCCTGCTTTTCCCCAGTTTAGTTCCTTTGTTTCTTCTGGTGCTTTCAGCGGTCTTCCTTCTTGGGCAGGGGGGCAGTGGAGAAGAGCCTTAATTGGCTCACTGCCTAGCCTTAAGTAGGATTTACATAAAGCGGGAATCCTTTGTTTCCAGAGGAAAAATACCAGCAGTGTCCAAGGTGGTACTCTGTACCAGCTGACATCCTCACATGACCCTGCAATATCAAGCAACATCCCAGGAATCTTCTCAGGAAAGTGGGCAATTAGTATCTTCAAAGTTCTTATTGTCCTTCTTAAATGGCCCATTCAGGCTAATTGCCTACTGTCTGGTGGGCTTTCCCCCCAAGTACACGCACAGTTGTGCAGGAACTCCTCATGTAATGTTGTAGTTATGTTCCTGATAAATGCAACTTTAAGTGAAACAATGTTAAGTGAATCCAATTTCCCCATAAAAATTAAGGGAAAGTGGGGGCGGTTAGGTTCCAGGGCAGCTTCCCCTCCCCTGCAAGCACCAGGGGTGGGGGCTCAACCCTCAATCTGCCCACCCCGCCCCTTCCCCTAAGCCTCCACCCTTGACCTGCCTTTTCTCCCCACCCCACCTCCTCCTCCTTTACTTCCCACGCTGCATCCTGGCTCTCCCCCCTCCTTTCTAAACGCCTTGCTGCGTTCGAGAGGCAGGGGAGGGAGGGAGCAGGTGTGCCGAGTCCTTGCTCCTCCCTCCTGCCCAGGGAAATCAGCTGGCTTGCTGTGTTAGGGAGGCAGGGGAGGGGGATCCTACGTGCTGCGTCCTCGCTCCTCCCTCCTGCCTCCAAAAGACTGCAAGCCAGCTGACTGCCGCTGGCAGGAGGCCCGGGAGGGAGGTGGAAGGCGTGCCCCTCCTTCTACCCGGGGCAATCAGCTGGCTTGCGGCGTTTAACTCTTTCTATGTTTTGGACTTTAAAGTTAAAGATTTTTCTAAACTAGTGAGGTCTCCAGAATATTTTCTGTTTTGGGATTGTGTGTGTTGATACAAAATTGACTGCAATAAACAACACACTGCAAGTGAAAACAATATTTATGTATTAGTGTAACTTGATAATTGACACTTGAGACTAAGTTAAACAAAATTACAACAACTCTTGAGTTACAAGAGGCTCAGCAGGAGCCATCTAAACCTGAATGTAAATATTTCCCTGAAATTTCACAATGGCTACGAAGGACATAATCCAGACTAAGTAGTAATTCCCCAGCAAGAATAGGAGGCTGAATCCAGGTGTCTTGAACGATAAAATACCAAAGGAGAATGTCTGCTGGGCAAGTTCCTAGACCCTGATAGGGATGTGCCATCACCACCCAAACCCTCAATTGTTCCTTGAAAATCCAGGGGACGGAAACATTCAGATGTCTGAGGAAAAACTTTCAAGTATTAACTTCCATCATGCAGGATTTGTTTGTCTTCTGTTTTCATAAACCCATGTGAAAGAAGCTTGAGGACAAAACTAAGGACAAAAAGAGATCCTGAGTAGCATCACTTCTTTGTGATGCCACCACGGATCGAGTTGCTCTTTCAGGGCATTCTATGGCTACTAATGTGGAGGCCAGAAGTCAGTTTTAATTATGAACCCCAGGAAGAGGATTCACCTGCTTAACAAATCCTGGTGTTGACCAAGATTTGGGGGAGCAAGCTATTTGGGAGAAACCCTGGAAGAAGCACTAATTGAAAAGGAAAAGCATGTGTTACTAGTCTCCAACTACTCAAGCTAAAGTAGAGAGTGGATGGTGTTCTAGATAGAATATTCTTTTGGTTGTGGGGCAGAGTCACTATAAGAGAGGCCAAGAATATAGCAAGAACAGACAATGGAGAGGGAGGAAGTAGAGGATGCATTTCCAGATACAATGACTTAAATGCCACCTTATCTTAATTTGTCCATTAATATACCACCAGGTGTGTTCTGCTCCCTGTTCCTCCAAATCAAATCATCTGGCTCTCCCGAAATTGAAGGACTTCATTTCTGTTGGCAGTTGTCTGAAAATGACAGATAATGTGGCAACTGTTCAGTGTTTTCCCCAGGAATTGAAATGGAAGAGGGGGAGTTTCAAATTTACAGGGGGCAGGGTCATGGCTGATGAGGGGTGAGACTGTCAGGGTGAAGGTGGGCTGTATGGCATCCTAGTAAAAACTGAAAAATGTTTCATGACTATTTTATTAGATTTAACTCATGTTTTAAAAACATCACAAATTAAAGTTGGCCACTCAAGCCTTCTGTGAAGCACTACATCTACATCCTTCTTGGTTTCTTGTTATAATTTTGCACAACTGTTAACAAACTTCTTGAATGCAATGCGTTTATCTTTGATGGCTTCTCGTGTATCCATTCCTTCAATTGATATGATCAATAGTTCATTCATGTTATCGGGCAGAAGGTGAATAGAATTTTGTGTTCTGAAAGAAGTCAATGATGAAACAGAATACTCAACTGTAGCTGTTGTGACTGGGAGTAGCAAGAGTTGAATTCCTACTTCTTTCATCCCAGGAAACATAGCACAAAGATGGAGTTGAGCCACTAGTGATGATTTAAAAAAAAGAAGCTGAAGTCAAATCTTCATTCATTCATTCATCCTATGATATCCACTCTGTGTTCAAATTCTCTATTTTATCCTGAGCACATGGCAGCCCCACTGCTGGTAGTGCGTCACTCCACTCAAATGTTGGTGTTTTATAGGACAGGGATCTGTAAAAGCTACGAAGAGGTTGAGTAGAATCTAGAAGTCGCTGTTGTAGATTTTTAAGAATCTAGTCTATGTACTTTTTCAGTTGTCTTAACAAACACTTCTTGTCCTCTTCACTTTATGAAGGCATTTAAATTGAATCTTTTAGTCAACTTCTGAACTGAAGTCTTTGCTTCTTCCAGTACTTTTTCAATGGATAGTTCTCTGATTCAAATGTAGCTTCTATTGCTGGACAAAGATCTACTACTGTTGTCGCAGATGCCTGGATGGCATTGTTTATGACCCAAGTGGTTTCAACAGTAGACTTACAAGAGAGAGAATGGCAATAGTCTTCTCTGAACATAGTAGCAAAAGTAATTCACCAGCCTCACTACTTAGATCCGTCCCATCTTGGTAGATGCTTCCCAAAGCCAGTAATAATGGCTGGAGTAATTTTAAGACAAGAGCCAAGGATCGCTTGAGAGAGAGAGCCAGCGGGTTTTCACAGGTTGGACTCATTTGAACTTCAGTCCCAGTGTATCATCTATATTTTCCAAGATATTCAGTCTTTTTGGACCCTTGCTGAAAAAAGAATATAATGAAGACGTTAAATTTATAGCTTTTTTTAACATCTTTTGAAGTCTGCAGATGGACTCTGCAGTGTGTATAGGAGAGATTAGAGTTACACTTTTCTCTGAGCAAAGCTTGTACTCCACCATGTCTTCCAAAAAAGTTTGCAGCTCAATCAAACGCATAAGCAGCCATCTGTTTGGGGTCCAATTGACAAGCATTTAACTCTTCTAAGATGTGGGTTGTCACAGATGCAGTTGATGTGTCTTCTATAACTTGAACATCTAGAAATGCATCTACTGGCCTGCTGCTGACATCAAGACAACATACATAATGACTTAATACTTGATGCCCATTTGCATTGGTGCATTTATCAGCCACGTGTGCAAATTTTTTGAATCTGGTGAGAGAGTTCTTCACTTTTTCAACTGTTGAGTCTTTCACTGTTGCACCACATGCTTCTAGACAGTCAGTTGAGTTTCTTGCCGAAAGATGGTGAGCATTTGCCAGTCTTGTCTGGAAACAGTGTTCAACTTTAGGATGAACAAGTGACAATGCACTTACCATTGGCCTCCAGTTTGTAGTGTGTGGTATCTCTTGATTAAATAGAAAGTGTGATGCCACAGCCATGTTTGTTTGCATGAACTGTGTTGTTTCCCCAGCATTCTTAACAGCCTCATTAAGTACTTCTAAAATTGACTTTGAAAATGGGCTTATAAGGCCTTCTGCATGTTGATGCACTCCAGAGGCATGATGTTTTGCAGCTGTTTCACATAGTTTGTCAGCATTGGCTTTGCTGATCGGTCTGACAAACCAAGCTCCTCCACTTTTACCAATTGTAGCATTGGAAAGCTTTCCTTCTTAAGTTCTTTTGCAAGTGGTGCACCAGTAGCCATCTTTTGTAACTTCAATAAATGGGAACACTTTGACCGACAAACATCAGGAACTGCCCTTAGGTTTTGGAGGCACTGTTTCTTCACTAGGTAGCTGTATTTGTGCTTTGGGCTGGTTGGATATTGATACACCCACTTGAACTTTCAAATGACGTTTTCTTCACCTTGGTTGGTTTTGAGGCCTTTGAGTGGAAAAATTGTTGCATTGTGTTTTCATCTTTTTCACTTTGACCTGCAGCGTATAAAAGAGAGATGATTAAATTAAATGTTTTGTTAGGATAATGCAAATTTAACATAAGGATACTGAAGCCGTCATGGGATAAGAGGGAAACTTCTCTCATCGATCAGTAATTGGTTAAAAGACGGGGAAACAAAGGGTAGGAATGAATTATCAGTTTTCAGAATGGAGAGAGAGAGATAAATAGTGGTATCCCTGAGGGGTCGGTACTGGGTTCAACATATTCATAAATGATCTGGAAAAATGGGTAAATAAAGAAGTGGCAAAATTTGCAAATGATACAAAATTGTTCAAGATCGTTAAGTCCAAAGCAGACTGCGAAGAGTTACAAAGGGATCTCACAAAACTGGGTGGCAGCAACAAAATGGCAGATGAAATTCAATGTTGATAAATGCAAAGTAATGCACACTGAAAAACATAATTTCGACTATACTGTAAGGGGGAGCCCTGGCTCCCCGCTGCGCCTGAGGGGGACGAGCCAGAGCAGGCACCTCCGTGGGCGGAGCCAACACCGCCTGTCCCCGCCCCCCGGAAGTCAAGGGGCAGGACAGGAAGTATAAAAGCCCGGCCCCAGAGCTCAGTTGCGGCCCGGCCACTGAAGAGGACAGACGCTGAGGCCCAAGCTCCCGCTGGGCCCAACCTGCCCCGTGCCCGGTATCCGGAGGAGCGCTGGCTGGACCTGCCTCGGGCCTGGTACCTGGAGGACCCCCAGCCTGACCTGCCCTGCACTCGCTATCCGGAGGAGCGCTGGCCGGACCTGCCTCGTGCCTACCTGCCTCGGGCCTGGTACCTGGAGGACCCCCAGCCTGACCTGCCCTGCACTCGCTATCCGGAGGAGCGCTGGCCGGACCTGCCTCGTGCCTGGTATCCGGAGGACCCCCAGCCTGCCCTGCCCTGCACTCACTATCCGGAGGAGCCGTCGGAGTGTCCTGCCTCCCAGCATCCAGAGGAACCCATGGTCTGGGACCCCCCGAACTACGCCAGCGGAGGCCAGGTACAGGGAGAGGGGGGAATTGGAAGCAGCCCGGCGGTAGCCGACCGCAGTCTGGCTCCTGGGGACTGTGAATCGATGTCAGTGTGTTGCGGCCTGGATTCCCCACTGACTGCAGCGAATCCTTGTCGCTGCTAGGGCCCAGGGCTGGGACGCAGTGGAGTGGGAGGGCCTGCGTCCCCCCCTGCCACCCGTCCAAGGGTGGCAGATTCCCCCTCTCCCAGACCTGAGAAGACCCTCTGTATAGACTCACTGCTTGTACTGTGTTGTATTTGCTGCCCCGCCCTAACCAAGGGCTTGGGCTATAGACTGTGTTTGCTCAGCCCCTGAGCTGAGCCTGAACTAATTGCTGCCCCGCCCTGACCAAGGGCTTGGGCCATAGACTGTGTTTGCTCAGCCCCTGAGCTGAGCCTGAACTATTTGCTGCCGCGCCCTGACCAAGGGCTTGGGGTAGAGACTGTGCTTGCTCAGCCCCTGAGCTGAGCCTGAACCATTTGCCGCCCGCCCTGCCCAAAGGCCAGGCGGAGACGCGGACTGCTGTGTGTAAGGAGGCGCCCTGGCTCCCCGCCGCGCCTGAGGGGGACGAGCCCCAGCCTGACCGGCTTACACATACATACAAAATGATGGGGTTTAAATTAGCTGTTAACACTCAAGAAAGAGATGTTGTAGTCATTGTGGATGGTTCTTTGAAAATATCCATCCAATGTGCAGTGGCAGTCAAAAAAGCAAACAATGTTGAGAATCATTAAGAAAAGGGATAGATAATAAGACAGAAGATATCATATTGCCTTTATATAAATCCATGGTATGTGCACACCTTGATTACTGTTTGCAGATCTGGTCACCCGATTCCAAAAAAGATATATTGGAATTGGAAAAGGTACAGAGATGGGCAACTAAAATTATTAGAGGTATGAAGCAGGAGGAGAGATTGAAATGACTGGGAATTTTCAGCTTAGAAAACTGACTAAGGGGGGATATGATAGAGGTCTATAAAATCTTGACTGATGTGAAGAAATTGAATAAAGAAATGTTATTTAATCCTTCACAAAACACAAAGAGCTAGCAGTCACCTAATGAAATTATTAGGCAACAAGTTTAAAAAGAAAAAACAAAAGGAAGTACTTCTTCACAAAACATAAAGTCTACCCATGGAACTCTTTGCCAGGGGATGCTGTGAAGACCAAAATTATAACAGGATTAAAAAAAGAACTAGATAAATTCCTGGAGAATAGGTCCATCGGTAGCTATTAGCCAGGATGAACAGGTATGCGACACCATGCTCTGAGTGTCCCTAGCCTGTTTTCCAGAAGCTGGGAATGGGATGGATCACTTGATGATTACCTGTTCTGTTCATTCCCTCTGAAGCATGTGGCTTTGACCGCTGTTGGAAGACAGGATACTGGGCTAGATAAACCATTGGTCTGACCCAGTGTGGCCATTTGAATGTAAAAATAAATTAATTATAATAAAAATGTTTAGTACAGGAACTCCCCAACATAATGACCTCTCAAGATAGCAATGATGTGAGTTAACCTTGGCAAATAATGCATTTTAAAAATCCTGGCCTACTAGGAAATATATTTATATAAGTTTCCATTCCCAGTCACAAATCTAGCATTCAGGAGCAAAGTCACTAAAGTGTAGTCCAACAAACAAATATTTATTTAACATGCCCTTCACTTTTCCCTCCACCACACCCCGCTCCCCAATGTTGTCATTGGTCAGTGGAGACTCAGAGTTCAGAGGTTCTTTCACATGAGTTCACCTCCCAGTCAAGGGGCAAGAAGGCATCTTGCTCGTTCCTCCAGCTGCTCATTGTTTGCTCTTGCCACTGTTGTTCGTTGTCATACCGTTCACTCCATTGCTCTGTTGCCAATGGCCCTGTGCCATCACCTTCTGCTGCCACCTGCCACTGTGACCTTTGAGTTGATCTCTTGAGGTTCCACCCAGCTCCCAGTGAGGGAACCTCGCGATAGCTAAGGGTTAATGTTCCCTTTACCTGTAAAGGGTTAATAAAGGGTTAACAAAGGGAACCACACACCTGACCAGAGGACCAATCAGGAAACCGGATTTTTCAAAATTCAGGGAGGGAATTTTTGGGTGTGTGTCTTTTGTCTGTGTCTCTGCTCTAGTGCTCTCTCAGAGCCGAGAGAGGATCTCTCTACCTTCAGATTTTCTAATCTTCTGTTTCCAAGTGTAAGTACGAAGGTAGAAGACAATAGGTTTTTATATTGTTTTTGTACTTACATGTATGTAGTTTGCTGAAATGTTTTAAATTGTATTTCTTTTGGGATAAGGCTGTTTATTCATTTTTCTTTAAGCCAAATACCCTGTATATTGTCAACTTGATACAGAGATCATTTTTATGTCTTTTTTTCTTTCTTTTTATAAAAAGTTTTCTTTTTAAGACCTGTTGGATTTTTTCCTAGTTAGAACTCACCAGGGAGTTGGTGGGGAGGAAGGAAACAGGGGGGAAGGGAAAATCTCTTTGTGTCAGAGTTGCAAAGCTTACCTTTGCAGGGACTGTGACTGAGGGTGAAAGAAACTTGATCTCTCTGTGTTTGCATTTCAAGGACTTGCAACAGGGTGATCGTCCAGGGCCATCCAGGGAGGGAAAGCCTGGGAGGAAATTAAGAGGAGACAAGGGGAGGGAGTTATTTCCCTTTGTTGTAGACTCAGGGCATCTGAGTCTTGGGGTCCCCCAGGGAAGGTTTTGGGGAGACCAGAGTGCGCCAGACACTGGAATCTGGCTGGTGGCAGCGCTATCAGATCTAAGCTGGTAATTAAGCTTGGAGGTTTCATGCAGGCACCCACATTTTGGACGCTAAGGTTCAGAATTGGTACTTATGCTCATAACAAGGTTCCACCCAGCTCCCAGTGAAGGAACCTCGCTGCTAGTGCAGGCTGGGCTTTCTCTTCCACAGAAACATTGTCCCACAGCAGGTCTAAGCACTTAGACCTAATTATTAGTGTTTCAGCTGTAATGGTTACTTAACAAAACAAAAGACTCTCTATGGAGCTTAATCAGCTCTGTCTTTAAACAATGGAGAGGGGCAGGTCAAATAGTTCTTGTGACTCAGACAGACCATCAAGCAAAACACCTGTCCTCACCCTCTCTCTTGATGCCCTCAATCAGCACAGGCTAAGTACAGTTCTACTGCCCTTTCCTCATACAATAAGAATCACAACATTTCATTACCCCCCATATTCAAGTGATTTGTAATCCAACTCTTGTCAGTAGCTACCTGTGTGGTGCACTGCTCTTGTTCGATGTTCGATCAATCAGCTGCATGCGTGTTCCCTCTGTGTGCTGCCCCTGCTCTGCGCAGATAGCTGACACAGCAGACCCTGAGAGAACCCCCAAAGATCGCAGACTCTAGTAAGGCACGAAGGAACCTGAGCCAGGTTTATTGTCGAACGAAACACAGTAATAGTTTCCCGTAGACTCTACAAGACATACTACAAATTTGTGCCCCCTGACAATGGACCAGCTCAGTCAGTGGTGGGACCTTCCACTGCCCCCTAGACCAGACAAAGATGCGCATTCCGGGACCTACTTTTATACATTTACAGGACAGATTCTCATCCCTACTGATGTATTGAGGTACAGCCCCTTGGGTCATTAGGGTGCTGTCTCCCCTTTGGTCATGTTGTTTCAGACAAACAGATCTATCCATCATGCTGTCCTGTCTTTAAGATGCACCTGCCTGTTCCTTGTTATGCCTATGGAGTGTCCTTGTATTGGGCTGTCCAGGTGTCATCTTGGCACAAATTCCTCTTATTAGCACTTATATGTGAATGCACCTGCTTCTAACAACCCTCTTCTCGCCAACTTCTGTGAGTGAGGCCTGCCTCTGGGTCACAGCCCAGCTTTGCTTAGCAATGCCCGGAAGTACTTTGGTTCAGGCTTCAGGCCTCAGACTGGCCCTCCTGATACAAAAGTTTGTTTCAAGGCCTCATCTTACTACACCAGCCCCAGCCAAAATGTATCACTTCGGTAACACAGCTCTATTTGCTGGATATCTAGGTGGAATAGATGTGAATGTAAATACAGTGTGGTCCTGAAGCCTTTTCCCCTAGCTCATCACTAGCTGTCAGGGAGAGCTCATTTAGACTTTGCTTATAAATCATAATTTAAAATTATTAGGTTGGCCAACATCACCGAAATGAATGCACTAACATTGTCATAAAAAACAGCTGTATAAGGAAGCTAGTCTATGTTCATATTTTTCAAATCTATTATATTTGTTCAGATACACGTATTTTATCATACACTGTGTATGCTTTTAAGTGTGTATTAATGTTTCAATTTAAATTTAAATTTCCAGACAATCACTAAATTGGCAACACTGCATGTAACTAGTTCACAAAACTGGGGAGGGGGTGTTGGGGAAATTCGGGGGTATGTGTGTAAGGAAATCCCAGCAACTGTTGTCTGTTTCAGTAGGACAGCAGAAGCTCCCTGCCCCCTGGGTGGTAATGGCTAATCTCCATTGAGCAGAGAGCCAGAAGTGCCACTGATACGGGGTAATCACAAAATAGGAGTCTTACAGTATACAGCAAGGCAGACTCCTTAGTGGGACAATATTGGATCAATTAAAGTGGAACCTGCACCAAACAACAAATTTAATAGCAATAATGGCCCAGAAGGGGAAACCACAGCTGAATCTCTTCAGAAGCAGATGATAAATCCAAAGTGCCAAGATAATTTTCAGGAATCAGTGAAAATGTAAGACATCTTTAGTCCTCTCTGTTCAACTTCTGCCTAAATATGGATGACTGGGTTGAATTTTTTTCTTTACTTGTTTTCCTGGAAGACCTAAATTTTTGGCCAGGGAGAGAGACCTTTTCAGTCCAACAGTCTTCTAGTTAACAAAAAGAACAGGAGTACTTGTGGCATCAACTAACATTTATTTGAGCATAAACTTTCGTGGGCTACATGCATCCAATGAAGTGGGCTGTAGCCCACGAAAGCTTATGCTCAAATAAATTTTTTAGTCTCTAAGGTGCCACAAGTACTTCTGTTCTTTTTGCAGATATAGACTAACACGGCTGCTACTCTGAAACTAGTTAACAAAGTAAAACTTGGCTTGCTTGCTTATTTGTTTTCTATGAGATTATTTCATTGGGTATTTTACTTTACTCTCTACAAGACCGTGTGTCGATCTACACTGATTAGAAATGACAAATAGTGATTATCTCTGTTACTAGGGAGGGGAAAAAATAAACTGTAACAGGAGACTGCAAGAAAAATACTGAAACTGTCCCCTATAAAAGGCAATTTACTAACAGATTAACTATCAGTAATTTTAGTTAATGGCTTACTAGAAATTGCTTAAATTGATAGCTTTAAAGAATGTGTATACCAGTGTTAAAATAGTAGTGTAAGCTTTGTCATGTGGTGTTAATATGTGGCTAGTATCTGCTGTGAAAACTGCAGAGAACCCCTTCCTCTTTCAAATAAATTATTTCCCCTCAGGTTCTTGTCCCCATTTTCAGGCACATACTCTGGAGGCTGCATACAGAAGTGGCCCATATCTTACTGCATAGGGGTGCAGAACTATCCAGAAAGTGGTACCACTTCATTTCTAGTGGCTCTGCCTAGTTAAAAAGCTGAGATTCTCTTGCTGTTCATTGGTTGCAGCTCACTTCAGCAGACTTCCAAATCATGAGCAGGGATTTCCTTCTTGAGAATTTCTTACACTGCAACAGATTCTGACAACTTAGAATTGCAGCCTAATGGAAACGTGTAGTTGGAGCCAGTGGGGAAACTACAGAGAAATTGCAAGACAAGAGGGAGATCAGTGTTTTTGGGGGGTGTGATTGTAACTCTAATATGGCACCTTTTCTGTCTTCCCCACTTGTGTTTTTTTTTGTTTGTTTGTTTGTTTGTTTCTGGGAAAACCCCTTTCTCCTGCTGTCAGCTAATATGTTAATCTTGTAGCTCAAATAGTAGCAGTCAGTATTGCAGGTTTATGGTTCAAACCCTGTTGATTGATGTGGCTGGGAGGAAGCTATTTGTTTCTCATACTAGAAGTTGGCTTTTACTTTTTTCTTTAAAATTAAAACTCATAAACTAAGACAGTGCTTACATGCAATCTAATATTTTTAAATGGGTTAGGCTGCCAAGTCAAGCACTTGTGCACTAGGAAACAAGATTTATAGTTTATCATGCAACCTCAGGGTTAGGTTGAATGTAGCTGCATTAGGTTGATTTTATAACAAATGTGTCTACACAAGCAACCCTGTTCCGTCAACCTAAAGGTCTCTTAAAATCGACTTCTGTACTCCTCCCCAGTGAGGGAGTAGCACTAAAATCAGCCTTTCTGGGTCGAATTTGGGGTGTGCGGATGCAAATCGACTTTATTGACCTTTGGAAGCTATCCCAGCGTGCTCCAATGTGACTGCTTTGGTCAGCACTTTCAACTCCGATGCACTAGCCAGGTACACATGAAAAGCCCCAGGAACTTTGGAATTTCATTTTCTGTTTGGTCAGTGTGGCAAGCTCAGCAGCACAGGTGACCATGCAGTCCCCCCAGAACAGCAAATGCGCTCCAGCATGGAGTGAACAGGAGACACTGGATCTGATTGCTGTATGGGGAGAAGAATCTGTGCAGACAAAACTCTGATCAAAAAGAAGAAATGCTAATATATATATATATATATATATATATATATATATATATATACCAAAGGGACACACAGCAGTGCCGCGTGAAAGTTAAGGAGCTCAAGGCAAGCCTACCAAAAGACAAAGAAGGCAAACGGACGCTCCTGGTCAGAGCCCCAGATATGCCGCTTCTGTGATCAGTTGCATGGCATTCTGGGGGCGGACCTTACCACTACCCAACCGCTGTCCGTGGACACCTGCAAGGGGGGAGTCTCAAGCAATATAGAGGAGGATTTTGTGAAGGAGGAGAATGCACAGCAGGCAAGCAGTGAATCTGTTCTCCCCGGCAGCCAGGACCTTTTCATCACCCTGGAGCCAATACCCTCCCAAGGCAGGATCCCTGACCTTGAAGGTGGAGAAACTACAGTACAGGGTTTAAAAGCAAAAGTATTTAATGTTTGATTTGCCCTGAAGACTTGGGGTGCATTCACGGCCAGTACAGCTACTGGAAAAGTCTGTTAACGTGCCTGGGTTGGAGCAGGAATCCTCTAGGGACATCTCCATGAAGCTCTTCTGGAGGTACTTTGAAAGCCTTTGCAGAAGGTTTCTGGGGAGGGCTGCCTTATTTCGTCCCCCGTGGTAGGACACTTTACCACACCAAGCCAATAGCATGTAGGCTGGAATCACTGCAGGACAAAGCATGGCAGCGAATGGTCCTGGGTGCTGCACATCCACCCAAAAACCGCAGACCCTCCTTTTAAATGGCAAACACGATCAGCATTGGTTGCTATGGGAAAGGAGGGTGCTGCAGTTTGAAACCATTCCCACGTTATGAAGGCGTTAGAAGCCCGCATACCTTTTGGCTTACCATGGGTGTCTGGAAACTGAATTCTGTTGCCCAATCGTATGTGGTGTGTCACCATACTGGCAAGCGTTCAATATAAAAGGCAAAATGCAACCTTGTACCTAATGCACATGTGCTGTCTGCTGTGAATTGCTTGATTCACTGTGAAAGAGTCTCACATTTCTGAGAACAAAAGGATCATCTTAAATTTTACTCTCTCCTTTTTATCCACCCGCAGGTTCAAATGTTTCTATGCTCCCCCTACAATCTCCATCCCTGAGGTTATCGCAGATTAGAAAGTGGAAAAAAATGCACTCGCAATTACATGTTTTCTGAGCTCATGCAGTCCTCCCGCACTGTTAGAGCACAGCTGAATGTATGGAGGCATTCAGTGGCAGAGTCCAGGAAAGCATTAAGTGAGCATGATGAGGAGAGGCAGGATGCAGTGCTGAGGCTAATAGGGGAGCAAACGGATATGCTCAAGCATCTGGTAGAGCTGTAGGAAAGCCAACAAGAGCACAGACCACTGCTGCATCCACTTTACAACTGCCCTCATCCCCAAGTTCCATATCCTCCTCACCCAGATGCCCAAGAATGTGTGGGGAGGCTCTGGGCACCCTGCTCCTCCACTCCAGAGGATGGCCCAAGCAACAGAAGGCTGTCGTTCAAACAGTGCTTATTGTAGCCACACTATAAATCAAAAATGTGGCCTTGTCCTTCTCTCCTCCCCCACCCAGGCTACTTTATCAGTTATCTCCTATTTTTTCCCTTAAATTAATAAAGAAAGAATGCCTGGTTTCAAAACAGTAGTGACTTTATTTCCTTAGCCAGCTGTGACTGAAGAGGGGGGAGGGTGATTGGCTTACAGGGAATTAAAATCAACAAAGGAGGTGGGTTTGCGTCAAGCAGAAGCACGCACAACTGTCACATCCTAGCCTGGCCAGTCACGAAACTGGTTTTCAAAGCCTCTCTGATGCCCAGCATGCCTACCTGTGCTCTTCTAATCGCCCTAGTGTCTGGCTGTTCAAAATTGGCAGCGAGACGATTTGCCTCTACCTCCCACCCCGCCCTAGACGTCTCCCCCTTACTCTCACAGATATTATGAAGCACAAAGCAAGCACTAATAACAATGGGAATATTGGTTATGCTGAGATCTAAACTAGTCAGCAAACAGCGCAAGTGAGCTTTTAAATGTCCACTGTTCTGCACTTGCTCAGCCTATAGTTGAACTGCTCCTTACTACTGTCCAGGCTGCCTGTGTATGGCTTCATGAGCCATGGGAGCAAGGGATAGGCTGGGCCTCCAAGGATAACTATATAGGCATTTCAATGTCCACAACAGTAATTTTCTGGTCTGGGAAGTAAGTTCCTAAAGATGAGAGCATCATGCACCTTTCCCGCCATCCCACATTGATGTTGGTGAAATGTCCCTTGTGATTCACCAGTGCTTGCAGCACATTGAGAAGTACCCCTTGTCGTTTAAGTACTGGTTGGCAAGGTGGTCCAGTGCCAAGATAGGGATATGCATTCCGTCTGTCACCCCATGACAGTTAGGGAAACCCATTGGAGCAAAGCCATCCGCTATGACCTGCACATTTCCCAGAATCACTACCCTTGTTAGCAGAAGGTCAGTGATTGCATTGGCTACTTGAATCACAGCAGTGCCCACAGTAGATTTGCTTACTCCAAATTGATTCCTGACTGATGGGTAGCTGTCTGGCGTTGCAAGTTTCCATAGGGCTATCGCCACTCGCTTCTCAGCTGTCAGGGCAGCTCTCATCGTGGTATTCCTGCACTTCAGGGCAGGGGAAAGCAACTCACAAGTTCCACGAAAGGGCCCTTACGCATGCGTAAGTTTCACAGCCACTGGGAATCGTCCCACACCCGCAACACTAAGTGGTCCCCCCAGTCTGTGCTTGTTTGCCAGGCCCAGAATCGGAGTTCCATTGTATCAACTAGCCCCACTGCTGCCGTGATGTCCCAGTTGCCACATCCCATGCTTTCAGGAACGTCTGTGTCCATGTCGTCATCACAATCGTCCTCATGCTGCCATCTCTTAGCCAGGTTCTGCAATTATAATTAGGATTCCAGTGACTTGAGGCAGCTCAAAAGAATTCTGATGGTTCATCTGCCCCCTCAGTTGCAAAAAGCCAGCCAGCCATTTGACAGAGGTGTCTGGGTTGGAAGATTTCTGATAGAACTGTAACAACTAAAAGGCTCAGTGCTTTTTTCAGCTTATGTAGGGCAAAGAATAATAAGGCAGCCTGTGTTCCAGAAACTATTCTTTGCTGGTTACAGAAAATGAAGTAGATCAGGGAGGCAAGGCATCTTTTGCTGCAGGTTGAATTATAGTATTTAATAAACCCAGTTAATCATTTTTACAGTCTTAGTTCACATAACTGTGCTTTCCTAAAAAATAAATGAACAGGAGCTCTGTCACTCCATCACTGTACTAATGTACTTTTGCCCCTCTGCAATGTTTTATATAGAAGAAACAGTTTCAAATAATAGAATTCAAAGAATTTTCTTATCCCTTAGGGTTTTATCTGGGGCATCTTGTGTCTTGCATAAGTGGTTTTTTTTTCTTTTGGGGGTGGGGGGGTCTTTTCTGCTGATTTGTGGTTTGATACCCTGACGTATAATCTGTGCAGGATGTTTTTGTGACACATTGAGATTTACCTATTCATGATCATGAATGTGGTGGTTTAGCCCAAATGGGATGGAGAGTGAGGTCAAAATGGGAGAAGTGGCACAAATGAATAAGCTGCAGTAACTTGAAAATACTAAAGTGTGTGGGGTTTTTTTGTTTTTGTTTTTTGGACCTTTTTTGGCTGCAGAACTTAAAGGTGTCCATGTAGTTCCTCTAACAGAGGATGTTCATCATCACTCATTAGTTTCTTCTGCACTCCACACAGTCATATGTGAACATCATTTCTTTTATATAGTTTTCCACTGAAGTGGAGGATTCCTACAAATCCCAAACCTAATGAAGGATAAAACACAAACCTCCAAAAGGAAAAACAATTAAATTAGATGAAAAGGAAGATTAAATTGAATATTCCTGGATTAAGCATACCTTAAAAAGACATGTCAACTTGAAACAAATTTCTGACAGAAGTTGTTTATTTACTATAATTAAATAGTTAAAAGTAACTGATTATAAACTTAATTAGAATATTTATTCTGTGTTCAGATTGATTACCGGTACTTTGCATTTGTATGCTGAGAGTTTCATTGCTTCTTCTGAATATTCTGTTTTTCTTTTTGTGTGGGTCTTTGACGCAGTAACGGGATAGAAAAAGACTTAACAAAAAGGGAATGTAACTTGCCACACCTTAAAAATTTAACATAGGGGAACAAGGGCATGTATTTCCTTAAACTATTTTTTTTGTAAATGACTGTATTTCAAGTTGGCAATATCTGTATAAGGTCCCTTCTTTCTTACTCTATCCCAAAAGCAGTGGCTAGAAAACTAGCAGATCTCTAGCAGCATCCATGTCACTGAACATAAAATGTTTATTTTGAGAGAAGCTGTAACAGAACTCAAATTAAAGAAAATGATCTATTAAGCTCCACTCCAGGCAAAAGACTGAGTAAACTGATGATCTTTCAGGGCACAATGCAAAGTTAGAGGTTGGGGAAAGCCAACTTTATTTGCATATTTTCAGTAGCGGGTGTCTTGCCACCAGTTCTTCAACCTCATTGCCTTGTGAAGTTTTGCACAGATAAACCTGAAGGCAACATTTGAACCTGCAGGTGGAAAAAGGAGTGTATTTTGTACCTATCATCTACTGAGGCAGTATGTAAAGCTACTACTTAAAGCTTTTATAAATAGGCTATAAACTGATATTAAAAGGTATTGTCTAAAATACTTAAACACAATCTCATCCATACTCTAAAGCAGTGGTCCCCAACCTTTTCATCTGGCGGGCGCCAGACAAGGGACCGTGGTGGCGGTGGAGCACCTGCCGAAATTTGCTGCTAATTAGATGTAAAATCTTTGTTTACAAACATAGGTCTGTTACATGACATGACAAAGCAAATAGTTTACTAACTTGATCAGCTTGAGTGTAACTAAATCCAGTTACACCTCTACCCCGATATAATGCTGTCCTCGGGAGCCAAAGAATCTTACCGTGTTATAGGTGAAACTGCATTATGTTGAACTTGCTTTGATCAGCTGGGTGCGCAGCCCCACCTCCCCGGAGCTCCGCTTTACCGTGTTATATCTGAATTAGTGTTCTGTTGGGTTGTGTTATATTGGGGTAGAGGGGTACCTCAATTTTTTTTTTCTGTCTTGCATTAGACTTTGACCAAAGTCTTGGTACCATATGTTTCTTTATTCCTTCCAATGCTTTCCAATAGGATAGCAGTTTTCTTCGTCACCTGCAGAAGATGCCCCCAGCATGCCTATGTTGGTAAAAGCCCTATTGTAGCTGTAGTTATATTGTCAAAAGTGTTTATATTGGTATATCTGATGACGGTAAAGTTAAACTGGCAAATCCCTGCTAGGATATACTAGTCCTAATGCAAAATGCACATTGTGGTGCACCTAAAATGCTTTGACACAGCTACATCTAACGCTAAAATGACTATGGTGTAACCAGTTCTATATATTAGAGCAGAGATCGGCAACCTTTCGAAGTGGTGTGCCGAGTTTTCACTTATTCACTTTAACTTAAGATTTCTCATGCTGTTAATACATTTTAATGTTTTTTCGAAGGTCTCTCTCTATAAGTCTATATTATACAACTAAACTATTGTTGTATGTAAAGTAAACCAAGGTTTTCAAAATGTTTCTCAGCCACAGAGTGCATCATAACCTCATACAGAAAGTCCTCTTTAGTTCTTTGTGGCTGCTTTCTGATTCTGCACAGCCGTTCAGCCGGCTATAACAAAGAGGGAAGCTGGGCTTCCAAAGTCATATCTGTGAAGCCAAAATGCAACTTTTTACAGAAGCAGTGTTAAGTATCAGAGGGGTAGCCATGTTAGTCTGGATCTGTAAAAGCAGCAAAGAATCCTGTGGCACCTTATAGACTAACAGGTGTTTTGGAGCATGAGCTTTCATGGGTGAATACCCACTTTGTCAGATGCATGTGTTGTTTGCAACACGCAGACCACTGATTTAAAACACAGCCACAATTCGCATACATGAGCCCCAAGACGCCGAAAATGGTGAGTAACTGCCGGGGCAGGGGAAATCAGTGTTCCAGGACTGTACTGTACACTTGGGGAGAGCCAGCACTGTAGCGGGGGCTTTTAATCATTCCTGTCCCCACATTTTTCACAGGCTGTGTCCATTATGGAAGATATCTTGCTGCTGAGGGTAAGCAGGGAATCAAGGAAGGGTCTTCTCCAAGACTGCGGCTTCCGCCCTGTATTTATGTGGCTTGCCTTTGTGCAGCAATGGTCTCCCCGCCATCCTCTCCAGGGGTGGCAGAGTGGCATGGGAAAGTTACCCTTAATGGGGCAAGAAACAAAGCAGCTCTGCCAAAGAACCTGCAGCAGCGGATTGCCGAGTATCTCCGTGAGAGTTTCCTGGAGATCTGAGGCAGATTCCCATGAAGTGAGGGAGTCGAACACCCTGTTCCGTCGCTCAGACTAGGCATGTGGTGGTATGTGCATCACACAGACGCAGCCTTGCTTTCTGCAACCCTCCTGTCCCCAACAACTTGCTTTAATGAGTCCCAAAGCCACTTACCGGGGGCCTCCTCTCCTGTTTATGCTTTGCCAAGATCTGACAGATGTGACTGGCTAGCCTTTTCCGGGGTAGAGAAGAGCTCCTGGCTGCATGCTTCTCTGACCTCTGAGTTGTCCTCTGCCTCTGGGTCCCTCTCCTCCTCCACATCCTCGCCCAAGATTTCCTTCTCCTAACTCGGTCCACTCTCCACTGGCATGTGAGGCACCAAAATATCCACAGTGGCCTTTGCAGTGGGGGTGGGGTCGCCACCAAGTATCACATCCACCTCTTCGTAGAACTGGCAGCTCATGATCGCAGCACCAGAGTGGCGGTTTGCCTCCCGTGCCTTGTGATAGGCGTTCTGCAGCTCCTTCACTTTGACCTTGCACTGGAATGTGTTCCGGTCATGGTCCCTTTCTGTCACGCATCGTGAAATCTTTCCATAGGTATAATAACCCCTATGGCTGGAGCGCAGCTGGGACTGGACTGCCTCTCCCCAAATGCTGATGAGCTCCAGCAGCTCGGTATTGCTCCAAGTGGGGGATAGCTTGGTGCATGGAGCAGGCACGATCACCTGGAAAGATTCGCTGAGACCACTACATGCATCACCGAGCAAACAGGAAGAGGACTTTCAAAATTCCAAAGGAATTTACGGGGTGGGGATGACGGTTGGTCACCTCAGACCAATGACCAGAGAGGCGAGAACAGTATTGTGGGACACCTTCCAGGGGCCAATCACAGCGCTGTAATTGACCAGGGTATCTACACTTGAACTGCGGTGCTGTACCCCCAGCGCAGAAAGCTATACGCCTCTCATTGGGATGGTGGTGTTTTTTTTACAGCGCTGCAACTTCACGGTTTTTGCCGCTAATTGGTTTGGTAGTATGTACACCTCGGGAGTTACAACACGGAAGGCTCCTTTACTGTGCCAAAACTTGACAATGTAGCCAAAGCCTTGGTATTTTGTTGGTTAGAAAATTGACTGAAATGTCTTTATATAAAATCATGTTCTTCCTGTCTGATATCAAACTGAAACTTCTATCTAGTTTAATAGGCACCACCAAAGCAATACATCTTTAAGAAAAATGAGTTTGGAAGTATTAGAGACTTTCTGAAATCCACTTCCACAAGATGTTTTACTAAGTAAACTATGGAATTGTCAAATAGCAGCTGTTGAATTTAGTAGAAAAACTATTGCTTTATTGCAACTTATAGTATAGCTGTCTTTGTCAGAAGAGTAATTTTACAATGTTTACGAGGCCCTGTTTTGCCCAGCAAAAACATTTCCCACAATTGTAGGAATGGGGAATATCCTGAGAAATTAAATGCAATTTCCCTTTAGTCTCAGACACAGGTATCTTTTGCTAGAATCTGAGAGTTTACATACAACTATATATATTTTTGATATTTAAAATTAACTTTCATAATTCTTTATAAATATTCATGAACTCAAAGTTTTATAATTATTAACCTCCTCAGTAGCTGAATGACTATTCTGATATTTGTTTACTGAGATGTGTTGAGAAATATTAGAATAGTTTGGCTAAAGGGAAACCTCATCTGACTTTTGACTTGTGACATGAATATATTTCCACGTTCTTGTGACAGTCACATGATACTACTTAAGAAGTTGTGAAGTCAAACAGTTACGTTAGGAAATTTTAGATTTACCATTGCTGTTACAACCTTAATTCTCTCCCACCCCACTGATTTGTGCTTACATCTCATGCACTGCATGAGGCTGTGGTGCTGTGGGAAATATAAAGCATGATCATATAACTAAAGGCTTTATCATAATGCATTTCCATAAGGAGGCAGAATTAAAGCTGCATATGCAGTCATAAATCTGGCATTTCCTAGCTTTTAAATGCTTGACTTGACAACCTAATGTTCTTTAATTTTTATTTATTATTATTTACAACTATAACAACATCCCATCATTCATTATTGGAAGTGTCTGAACCCTGAACCTTCAACACCGTAGGACAGATTTCAACCACTTAATTTATAGGACAAGCTACAACAGCTGGTGGCGCAGAAGTTTGAGGGGAGTGGTCTTGGTGAACCTCGTCTTTTTCTTTCGCCTTGTTTCATTCCCTGCACGTTTATCTTTGTTCTCAGGGTTGCTAAAAAGTACTTTAAAAACCGTATCAATTGCACTGCACATGTTCGTAATGCAATTTCAAAACATTTGAGATTCTGTCAAATGACTAGTTTCACCAAAACCATTTAAAGGCTCTGTTATAGTAAAAACTAGTTTTCCTTCTGAAAATTCAATGTTTTCTCTGCCCCAAGTCACTTAGATGCATTAATCTGTTTATAAAAATTCTTGCAACTTTTAATAGGAGCTAGTATTCCCTGCCCCACCCACGCCTTCTCTTAGTCAAAAACAAATGAGTTGTTTAGCCCAAACTCCCTCTCTGCCATTTCCCTCCAAAAAGGTACTTTGGGGCAGAGACCAAACATCCAATTTATAGTTTTAAACCTGGACTACCATTAGATTCAATAGCTTCCATTTGTGCTATCTGAAAAATATAGCTCTTGGTATGTGACATCCATACCTACGCCAGTATGAACTGGCATAAGTTTGTTGTGCAATTTTTGATTGATTATATGAAGATTTTACAAAAATGTGTGTGTTTGACTTTGTACTACTAATGGGCGTATTTTTGAAATTTACATACATGTGTTACACAGAATGGTGATAACTTGAAAAAATTAAAAATGATTGCTTTAAAAAATAGATTTTATTAATGTGACATTGCCCAGAGTACAATCTGGACTAAACAGCTGTGTTCCCTCAATTCTCCAACCTGGGGTGCCTTTTTTACACTGCTTTACTGTGGGAGCACCACTCCTGGTCTGCTCATACACTGCCTCCAGCATGTACATTACTTCCAGCTATATTGCATGAATGCTATGGCTGAGTGCTCTTAAATTACACTGCAGAGGAACACCACCAAATTCCCAGTCCCAGACTTTCCCCAGAAATGTCCTAGAGGGGGCTGGGCAGTACAAGATATACAACACAAGCTCATATAAAGTCCATCATTTTATTAATAGAAAATAATATGCACAAATCCTGTTATCTGTAATGGAGTTTCCCAAACACTTCAATGCAAGCACAATGGCTTAAATAAAACAAGTTTATTAACTACAGAAAGAGAGAATTTTTTTTAAGGGATTACAAATGATGAGATATAATTGGTTACATGTAAATAAAAGGTAAAAGGCAACTAATATCTAACTTAACAAGCTAGACTAAACTCAAAACAAAAGTGTTTCTCATCATATGTTCTGCAGTCTTACTGGTTGAATTCCTTTCTGCCAGGATCTCTTCCCTAGTCCAGTGATGATTCCTTTGTCCATCGAGTGTTTTGAATGCTGTGAGTAGAGATGAAGGGAGAGAGATTATTCAGGGGTCTGTTTCCCTTTCTTATAGCTCTTTTTCCCCCCCCCCCCTTTGAAAATCCTTTCCAGCTGAGCTTCAGGAGACAAAATCTGTTTCGACAGAAACCTCCACCTCTTTCTTTGCCCAGATGTAAAATGCTCACTCAACCTTTTTTTTTCCTGCCAAAGACTGGCCACTTGACCAGGTGATAATCCATTTGATCTTGTTGACATCTGGCTGTGGGGTCTGTTTGCCTGTTGTTTCTGAGGAACTCTTTTGTGGCTGTTTTTGCAAACTTGGAACATATCTCTCTAATATTGTACAATAGAATCTTTATGTAGCATGTTGCCACACACATTTTACCAAGATAGTAATGATCAGCCAGTTATGAGTTTTCAAATGATACCTCACAAGGCATGCTTTGTACAACATTTATCATAGTCTTGTAAAAGGAGTGAACATAAGGTGCAGACTGTCACCGTGAATGAGTGATGTACATGCTGAAGATTGTGTGTTTGGAATAAGCAGTAACCTTTGGTTCCAGGCAAGGGTTATTGATGGTCCTTGTTTCCAACTTTTGTAGTTATTTTGCACAGAGCATGTATTTCTTAATGTAGCATTAACTGTAATACTGTTGTATGAGCTCAAGGGGAGACTGACCTGTCCTCACTTACAGAGACCCACAACCTGAAGCAAATACTCACCAGCAACCACACACCACAGAGAAAAAACACTAACCCAGGAACCTATTCAACAAAGCCCGATGCCAAGTCTGCCCACATATCTATTCAAGTGACATCATCATAGGACCTAATCACATCAGCCACGCCATCCGGGGCTTGTTCACCTGCACATCTGCCAATGTGACATATGCCGTCTTGTGCCTGCAATACCCCTCTGCCATGTACATTGGTCAAACCGGGCAGTCTCTACGCAAAAGAATAAATGGACACACATCTGACATCAGGAATCATAACATTAAAAAACCAGTAGAAGAACACTTCAGCCTCTCTGGTCACTCAGTAACAGACTTAAAGGTGGCAATTTTGCAAAAGAAAAGCTTCAACAACAGTCTCCAATGAGAAACTACTGAACTTGAATTAATATGCAAACTAGATACCATCAATTTAGGCTTGAATAGAGACAGGGAATGGCTGAGCCATTACACACATTGAATCTGTTTCCCAGTGTTAAGTATCCTTACACCTTCTTGTCAAACTGTCTAAAATGTTCTATCTTGATTATCACTACAAAAGTTTTTCTCTCCTGCTAATAATAGCTCATCAATTAATTAGCCTCATAGAGTTGGTATGGCATCTCTCTCTCTCTCTCTCTCTCTCTCTCTCACTCTCACACACACACACACACACACACACACACACACACACAAGGTGCGTGTGTATATATATGTGTGTGTGTGTGTGTATATATATGAATATAAATAAATAAAATATAAATAAAATATCCTTACTGTGTGTTCCATTTTATGCATCCAGTGAAGTGGGCTGTACCCACGAAAGCTTATGCTCAAATAAATTTGTTAGTCTCTAAGGTGCCGCAAGTACTCCTGTTCAAGTTACCATCGTTGTAGGTATCGTAACTGAATTTGTTGACTCCTGTACTTGTGAAATTTAGTTGCATGTACTTGGCTGTATTAAAACAAAGTAGACAATGCAATTTCACATTAATATGCAAGATCCCTATTCAGTTCATATTCAGCATTCTGGACTTTGTGTCTGACAACAGTGTGCTTACTGGAGTGCATGCAATCAAAGGAGATGATGTCCATTAGCTGCTGATTATTAGTACTGGGCTCTTTGTTATGAACAGGCATTGCTCTCTTTTATGCATGAGAATGAGCAATGCTTCCTGGTCAATTTTTTGCAGTTACTTCTTAATTGAGTGGCTGGCTTTCCCAGATCTTCCTCCATTATGAACCAAATACATGTACTTAGTTGACATGGTTCTCCCCTCCACCTGCCAAAAAAAAGTTATCATGAAAACTGATACTGAGATCTGTATTTAAAGAAAAATAAGTGATCTGGATATTTTAAGTAAAATTAGTCTAGGTTTAAGAAAAATATCTCTTGCTTTTGGGATCAAGACAACTTTGTAGGAGGCTGATTAACATAATGCTCTTAATTCCATTTTTGACAGTGTACCCCATAAGGCTTCATGGGGTGGTACTTAGAAATGTATGTATGATAACTGGAATAGAGTTTTGTTACATATGCCATGTAACACATCTATGTAAAGTTATGATCTACTGGTTATGTTCATCCTAGTTGTATGCAGGTACCATTTGTGTGTTCAAGTTATGAACATTGGCCGTATACTTGCTTGATTTCTAAGGGTTTGGCTACATTGGCACTTTATAGCGCTGCAACTTTCGCACTCAGGGGTGTGAAAAAACACCCCCCTGAGCGCTGCAAGATGCAGCGCTGTAAAGTGTCAGTGTAATCAGGGCGGCAGCCCTGGGAGCACAGCTCCCAGCGCTGCACTCTACACCCATAAGGGATGTGGTTTACAAGCAGCACTGGGAGAGCTCTCTCCCAGCGCTGCGGCTCTGACTACACTCACACTTCAAAGCGCTGCCGCGGCAGCGCTCCCACAGCGCTGTCGGAGCAGCGCTTTGAAATTTCTAATGTAGCCAAGCCCTAAGTAGCCTTAGTCAGAACATTTGCTCACTTCTTGGGAAAGGAATGTTCAAGTTAAGTGCTCAAGCAGGAAGCACTTAACAGACAAAAAGCTTGGAAGACTCCAATCCACGTAAGAAGTCTACCTGAGGAGGTTCAAAGTAGCATGTGAGTAATAGCTGCTACCTGCAAGTCCTGAGTCATGCATGGGCATATGACTTGCCCATGTGATTCTGAATCTCCATTTTGTGACTGGATTCTATATGGGGAGAGAGGGGTGTCTATCCAGAAGAGAGAGTGTATTTAAACCATTGGGAGACCCCTCCATTTTGTCCTCAGCTGGCTAAAGAGGGAGCCTCTCCACCCTCTAGGATACTTGAAATAAACTGGAACAAAGGACAGTAACTACAGGGGGTGTGAGTGATTGCTGGACCCAGGCTAAAAGGAGACTGACCTGTAAAAGGGAGCATTCTGAAACTGGTGAGGATCTTATCTCTATTCAGTTTGATTAGACATAGATTTGCACATTTTATTTTATTTTGCTTGGTGGCTTACTTTGTTCTGTCTGTTACTGCTTGGAACCACTTAAATCCTTTCTGTATTTAATAAAATCACTTTTTACTTATTAATTAACTCAGAGTATATATTAATACCTGGGGGGAGCAAACAGCCGTGTATATCTCTCTATCAGTGTTTTAGAGGGCGAACAATTTGAGTTTACCCTGTATAAGCTTTATACAGTGTAAAACAGATTTATTTGGGTTTAGACTCCATTGGGAGTTGGGCATCTGGTGGTTAAAAACAAGCACACTTCTGTTAGCTACTTTCAGGTAAACCTGTACCTTTGGGGCAAGTAATTCAGACCCGGGGTCTTCGTTGGAGCAGACGGGAGTGTCTGGCTAAGCAAGCCAGGATGCTGGAATCTTGAGCTGGCAGGGAAAACCGGAACAGAGATAGGCTTGGGACATCAGTTGGCAGCTCCCAGAGGGGTTTCTGTAATCCAACTCGTCACACCATTACATTGGTGTTGAAGTAGTAGCTCATTCTTTAGCATGACAGTAAGATTTTTTCCATTTTAAAATACAGCTGTTATACATCTGCTCTTCTTCATAGGATAGCAGACTATTTAAGAAACCTTCTTAGAGAGATTAAGCCTTGTTTTTTATTTGGTCTTGAAGTTGAGAGATCCTACTGCATTAGTGTTCTAAATCTACAGAAGTGTATTTTTGGTACCTTCCCAAGTCCGTGGACACTAATATTATTATCATAAAAATAAGTCAAACTATGATTCTGATCTTAAAAATTGTAGAAATGGCATCTTTTAACTTAGCATGCTGTTCCCGTGTCTGTTCAGAATCATATCTGCATATTTTATTGGCTAAAATAAATCTTTTAGTATCATAAAACCAAAGCAGGACAGGTAACTGAACTTTTTTTTTTTTTTTTTTTTTTTTTTTTCTGGTTCATGTGTCAACAGAACTGTCGACTCAGTTTGATTTGTAGAATATTTACCATCAATGTGAGCTAAGAGAACCCAGATTCAGGTTAACAATGAGGAAAGCAGTCTCCTTACTTGTAAACCGAGCAGATTTGTTTTGGAAGTCACTAAGGCAACAAATATGAAACTTCGCAATGCTGTTATGTAGGAGTTTTGTTTTTCGGAGTAGAACCCCATTTAAAGACTTATTTGCATGGTGTGGCAAAGCGCATATGTTAACATTAAAAAGTACCTAGTTCGAGGTCTACCCTGGGCAGTTAAAGTGCAACACGTTAGGGTGCTTTACAAATTACACCCCTCTGGCACACATTGTTGCACAGTAGAGACAAGTCCTTTGTCGTCTTTAGTGATTTCACTCGTAAATTAGGGGTTTTCTTGTTAATGTGCTCAATCATTAACATCCTCACCACTACCCTCAGTGACACCATACCGTGAGGCAGCCATCATGCCTCGAGAGGTAGAGCAAACCATGAGTGAACTTGTCTTGCTTTTTTACCAACTCAAGGTATCTGCAAGGAGAATATGCAGCTGGAGTTGGATAAGGAGTTCACCAGGTGATCAGAACAACAGTATGGAACAGCTTGAGTGCTGGCAGGAGGACCTAGGGAAGGCTGAAAAGCAAAGAGAGAAGCAATTCTGAGCTGAAAGGGAAATGCTGGTGGAGTATTTTCTTTATGATCAGGAGATAAGAAAGTGAGACAATCATTTCCCTCTGAAATGCTATGAGACGTTTGAGGATCATGAGTCATTCAGCTCAAAGCTGTCCTGCCCAAATTATCTGTTTACCCATGTCCAATCCCATAATTTTGTCTCCACTGTACTATGACCTCCAACCTATGGACAGCTCTCGCTGTGGGCAAAGCCAGTCAGCAGTTATCTGCTGCACTCTGTTCCAGTTTGAATATGGATGAAGTGAATCCCTCCTGATGTGCAGTTCCTTTCACATATAACAAGGCACAACATTTTCAGTTTATTTTGATGTCAGATGTTTGGAGTGTGTTGCACTGTTACACTCTTGCATGCCACTGTTGCCGTTTTGCACTTGTTTTTTTCACTTTGTACATCCTTACAACTTTGTCATGGGATCTGGATGCGTAAATATGTTGATCTTTAATAAAGCTTTGCTTAGTCACATACTGAATTCTGGGGTTGCAGTGGATAAATAAAAAGAAATAACAGGTCCACCGGGTTTATTTCATACAAAAATATTGCAACCCATTTCATTTCACTCCCCTGGCCCACATTCTGGCATCAGCTTGGATATACTTCCTACAGCTCAAATGGGGGTGCACAAGGCATCCCATGTGGCTGTTGTTGTAATGGACCCTGTGCCAGCCTCAAGAGGTGCCCAAGGTGGCTGTCTGTAAGCAGACTCCAAATCATGAGTGTCCCCAATCCATTCTGCCCCCAGATATTCCCCCTTGTATTGTGAAGCATATGTGTATCTGTGCCGTGTTTGGCATTATATATCCTACAGTCCAAATGAGTCTGTAAGTAGCACCATCTTCCTTGCAGTCAAAAGCATATTCTGCCACCATCCTTTACCTGCATGGTATGTAATTGTACTCTGTCTTGCTAGGGCAGTGGAAATCATAAGTCTTCATCACCCAGGGCATCAGAGCGTAGGCAGGGTTGGCTGAAATGAGAATGGACAGGGACATCCTACTGATCACTGTTACTTGGTCAGAATCCAGTATCCGCTTACCTTCACTGAAACAAACCAGACCTCCAGACCACCCTCATCTTGTGTACTCTACCATGTGTATCCTTTGTAGGTGTCCATGACTCTGACACAGTAGCCCTGCATAATGACGAAGTAGTAGCCCTTCCTGTTAATGTACTTGCTTAAGTTGACAGGCATATGATAAGTATAGGTGTGCCATCAATAGCACCCGCACAATTTGGGAATGCCATTTGTTCCAACCCCACAGTTATTCCTGAATAACCTCCCTATGTTGCTGTAGAGCAATAATTGCTTTCAGATTTCTGTGACCACTGTGCTGAATATGGATTTGCCAGTCCCAAAGTTGTTATAATAGATCAGTGTGGAGTTGCCGGGTTCCATAGTTTGGTAGCAACACGCTTCTGGACCATTATTGCTTCTCTTGCCTGAGTGTCTTGTTGCTCCAGGCCCCAGGCAAATTCCCCCCTCCCCCCACATCTCCAGGGATCTTGCTTTCCTCATACAAAAGTTCTGGGCCTACTGCTGATTGTATGTTTCCGTCACAATATATAGTCCCACCACTCTGTGCTCTGGTTCTGGAAGTGGGGTGATGGTGTGTTTGCTGTGAAAGAGAACATCATCTGGGTCGAGGCCTCCATATCTGCGTGGTGCTGATCTCTTCTAGGTGTGCTTTTAACAGTAAGCACTGCTCCTGCCTTATCTGGGGAAACCGACTCTTTAAGTGTCTGCTGGTGTCTCTTAGTGGCAGCTTTTGCAGAGGCAGGCCAAAGAAATGTTGCCTTCATAAAAAATAGTAGTTTTTGGTCCTAGTTGTTGGAATGAGCAGGTTGCATATCTTAGAGTCCAAGCAGGTAAAAGCAAAACAGCTTGTGTCCTGGCAGGCAATGGATTTCCTGGGCCTAGATCATTTCTGCCCACAATTCCCAGAGGGGACAGACGCTTTTCCCACAGTGCCCTGTGAACACACACACAAAGTGGTGCATTGAGCCATGGTGATAGGGACTATGGGATATACACCCAGAAATCTCTCTCAACTGGATACAGTGCCAGTGCAGACATTAGGCATGATAGCAGTTATGTGGAATTTGACCACTATTCTGCAGTGTGACTGTGCTCTGTCAAATAAGGCTAAATCAAGATGACTGACTTGTGAGTGTTCAACTCAAGATTAGACTGAAGGTAAGACGATGCCTACGATAAAAATGCTTAGACCAGTGTTAATATTTTGCTGCTGCTTGATTCTCCAGTGTATTTGAATTGACATAAATGGTCACAATTGAGGTTTGTCTTGATGTTTGTGGAATTGTAACTAGACTTTTTTGTTCACCTTTGTCCTAAAGCCATTGTGGTATCGTTTAGTTCAGTTTACCATGTAACATCTTCAGTTCTGAGGAGGAGATTCGATTATAAGAAGGAAATCTCCTGCCATGGCTATGTGGTTTAGTTCTGTAACATAAATGGGCCCTGTTTGTTTGGGAGTTGCATTTAAGTTTTGGATTTAAGAAGCTTTGTAAACAGTTTGGAAATGCAGTTAAAACATTGCAGTATGGTGTGTTGCAGAAAGCAAATGTGTTAGTATTTCTAGGTAACTACTACACTGTGCCTGCGGGATCTTCCGGCACAGTTGCTACAGTATGGATAGGAATTGACCCACATCTGCAATGGCTTTGGAGCTTTCTTGTCTACAAGTGTTTAGACTTGATGTTTAGCAGTGGTCTGTATCCTTTATCAGTGTGGATGTGCTTTTTTTTTTGTCTAAAACCCATGCTAGTAAAACTGTGCTCTCAGTTATCTCCTGTGCTACCTGCAGCTATGTTCTCTGACAAAAAATTCCATTCTGCACTCGCCAGGGAAATGTTTTTTGGAACCTTGCTAGGAACAGCACCATTTAAAAGTGGTTGCAGTTATAGGACAGTCTCTAAATTCCAGTTTACGTGAATGAGAAATTAATACTGCAGAAATGTAATAAAGAGCAGCTAATATTCCCAAACAATTTTTTCCAACCGTTTCTTGCCAAATTCAAGAAAAAACCAAAAGCAGAGGAAAACAGATGTATCTGAATAGCGTGTTATGGCTGTGTAATTATTCAAAGGATGTACTGAGGGTTTTTTGGGGGCGTGGAGGGGCGAGTGAGGAAAAAAGAATCCAAACTGGATTTGTATTCTAAGCTTGATACAATTTAAAATGGCTAAAATCTATAGTAATCCTTCAGAATCCAGGATTTAGGATAGAAGAATGAACTCAGTCTGTACTATCTGACTTTTTAATACCAACAATTACAACTTAAATTTTGATAAGAAAAGATTAACTAATTTTTTTTTGTTCAAGTTACCTAATACAGTGTTCCATGGATAGTAAAAATCAATGTATGTTCTGCATGTTGGAAGACTACAAATATCTTGAATTTCTCATATGTACTTTATCATCTCTTGTAGGTTTTTACATGTAAAGTGGTTGTAAACATTCTAGAATACAGGTCGCTGTTGGCTCTTGAAAATATAAAATGCATAATTTAAAGTTATATTTCCCCTCTTTTGTTTCAGGTTTATGCTGCTGACTGTTGTGACAGTGTTCTTCTAGAGTTGCGGAAATACTTGCCAAAATATTTTGGCAGCTGGTCACCACCTACTGCACCTAATGGTATTGTTTTAATTTTATGCTAGCTGCCTCAACTGGATGGGAAGTTTTCTGGGAAATTAGTTCAGCAGTACCAACCTTTTGTAACTTTTTTGTAGCATAATCCTATTCCCTATAACATCACATACAGTATAACAGTCATTTAAATAGGTACCCTGTTTAAGAAGAAATTTTAATGTAGGAAAAATGTTTTGTCCTACAGATATTCCTGAGTCTGAGTGAGACCAAGGTCTGACACCTTTAAAACTTTATTTGTATTACACTGTAAATATGTTACACTTTTTTCTCTGATCTTTCTGGTGAGTAACTGGAAACAGATACAAATTTCTGCTTTATATTTAAGAAATAAACTAATGTCCCCACTTTCTTATCTATTATCCATATGGGAAGATAGAACTTCTGGATAGGGAGACCAGATATCCTGATTTGATAGGGACAGTCCTGATTTTGGGGGCTTTTTTTTATATAGGCTCCTATTACCTCCCATCCTCTGTCCCGATTTTTTACACTTCCTATCTGGTCACCCTACCTCTGGAACAGGACACTATAAAGCCCATCTAAATCTTTGGCCACCTGTTAATTAGCAGTTGAACTCTTTTTGTATAATTCTGTTGCGTCTTGCTTATGCTCCCTGTGGATAACTTGTGTTCCATTAACAAGTCTGAGTTATTCTGTGTAAAGAAATTCTACTAGAATTCCTTTGGTGCCTGGTACCTGCTTGGGTCACAGGAATGCCTTCTTGTGTTTGTATTTGGCAGTATCTCACAGAGCTTTTTTTTATAGCACCTATCCTTTTTTATCCTTCATTCTTTGGTTTGGAGTTAGCCCCTCTGGGGCTATCCAGGGTCCTTCTGCTGCAGCACATGGCTTGTCTCCTCAGTCATGGAGCCCCCTGCTCCCCTTTTTCAGCGTGTCCGTCTCTTTTCCTCACTCCTGCTGAAATATTCCTGTCAGTCCCTCAAGTTTATAGGTCTTATTATTAACACCTGGTTCTCTTTTCCTACTGCTAATACCTTTCCACTCTCAAACACCAGCCCCTTTGTGGAGAATTCAGGCTGTCCTAGGCTTGAGCTAGCTTATTGTCCTTGGGTGTTTCCAACTGAATAGCTGATTGTAAAGGTCTAACAACTGAGTATTGTTCCTGCTCTGGCTGAAATGTGAGAGCCCTGTCAGCCCCGGTGGAATCCATACACACGCAGCGATATTCAATAATGCAGAAATTTTCATAAGAACTTGATAATATCAACCAGAATTTGTAAACTGTACAGAGAGCGTGCCAAAATCGTCACTGCTTCTGGGAGTGTTCTATTGGGAAAGGAGTGGGGGTTGGAGAGAGGATTGATCTAGACCAGAGTTTGGTAACCTATGGCACGTGAGCTGATTTTTAATGGCACGCTGCTGCCTGTCGGGGTCCTGGCCGCTGGCCCCGCTCAACCCACTGCTGAGCCCAGGCTGGCAGCCGGCTGGGCAGGGCCAGCAGCCGGGACCCCGGCAGGCAGCAGCGTGCCATTAACAATCCTGCCTGGCCCAGCCTGCTCTTCTCCGCCCCCCAGCCACCGCTCGTTCCTGCGGGGGTAGCGGGCAGAAGCTTGGTCCTGCCACCTGCTGCTGCAGGGCAGCCTCCAGCGGCAGCCAAGCTCCCTCTTCCCCCAGCGTGCTGGGTTCCTGCCCTTCCTCCTCTCCCTCCCTGCTGCTGAACAGCTGATGGCCCTGGAGAGGGAGAAGGAGCTGGAACCACAGCCGCAGCATGCTTGCTGCTCTGGAGAAGAGGTGGGGACGGGACCTTGGGGAAGGAGGGTGGAATCAGGGCATATCCCCTCCAGGAATATGGGAGCATCCTCACGAATCCAGCCCACATCCCCATAACCCCTCTGCCCTGACTCCTGAACCCTCCCATAACACCTCTGCCCTGCACCCTCCCACACCCCACAGGCCCCTGCCCTGACTCCTGCACTCCCCCCACGACTCCAGCCCTCTGCCCTGACTCTTGCACCCCCCACACTCCCACCCTGAGCACCAAAGAGAAGCTTCTGCAACCCCTTCCCCCCTAAACATTCCCACCTGCATCCCTCACACCAAATGGAAGCTGCCCAGGTAAGAGCTCCACACCCAAACCTCCTGCCCCAAACCTGAGCCCCCTCTCTCATTCTAGCTGCTGGCCAGACCCTACACCCCAACCCCCAGCCTGCTCCTTCATCTCTAGCCCCTGTGCTCAGTGCACTCCCACCCTCAGCTCAGTGCAGAGAGAGAGGAAGAGAATGGGCTAAAACCAGGGAGAAGGTAGGTGCCCACTCTATGTGGGCAGGTCCAGGATCCCAGACTGGCAGTGGGCTGAGGGGGGCTGGCAGCTGGGACCCTGGCTGTCAGGAACCGGCGGATGGAACCCCAGACCGGCAGCGGGCTGAGCCCCTCAGCCCACTGCCGATCTGGTGTCCTGGTTGCTGGTCTCGCTCAGCCCGCTGCCGGTCTGGAGTTTTGGCTGCTAGTCCCTTGCCAGCAGGCCCCACTCAGCCCGCTGCCGGCCTAGATGAATGGAACCTCAGGCTGGCAGTGGGCTGAGGGCACCAGTGGCATAAGATCAGCATTTTAATTTAATTTTAAATGAAGCTTCTTAAACATTTTGAAAACCTTATTTACTTTACATATGACAATAGTTTAGTTATATAATATATAGACTTATACAGAGAGACCTTCTAAAAATGTTAAAATGTATTACTGGCATGCGAAACCTTAAATTAAAGTGAATAAATGAAGACTCGGCGCACTACTTCTGAAAGGTTGCTGATCCCTGATCTAGACACACTGCTGGGAATGGTAGACTTGCAGTGGGAAAGAGGAGGACTGTTCAGAGTTGAGATTGTTGAAGATACCTGAAAGGGGACAAACAAATGTTATTGTGAGGGCCATGAATTAAGCAGGAACAGTTGATAGCCAAGATGGAGGATGATGTAACTTATTTCACAGGAGGGGAAAGGTTGGAAATGAGAAGTCTAAGGCTAGATCATTAATATTTGGGTGAAATGGGAGAAGATGCCAGCTAGATTAGATAAAATAATACTAGAAAACATTGATGTTCATAAACATACTTATTAACATTCATATATCCTCATACATGTGGAGCAGCTGTTCTGCTCTATTTAAATACATTGTTCCATCAAAGAATGAAGGGAACGTCTGTTTAGGCTTTCATGTTCACGATTTAACATTAGTCAACAAGCTGGTGTGTGCGAGCCACAGAGTTATAGGATATAGACAAGTTGTCTTCTCCCAATCCTTTCCCCCAATAAATTGCTGTAAAATTGGAGCAAGACAAATTTGATTTGAATTTAGATTTCATGGAGGGAGGATAATTGAAGATTATTAGCAATGTACAAAAACATGATTCTGAAGGCATGCAAAATATCCATTTTAAATTGTCTGCTGAAACTTTTAGGGCTTTGACCATTGCTGCCCGGCTTTTTCTCCTATTTACTTTTCAGTACTTCATTACTATTCAGTGTATTTTCCTTTTGGGATCTGATTTTCTTCACCTGGATTAAGAACAGAGCAGATCAATATGAATTATTTTCAAATTTTTCCTCGTTTGTTGCTGATAGCAACTTAGGTTCCCCCCTGCTTCATTCATTTATTTCAAAATGTGTCTTTGTAAGTTATGAAAACAAATCAGATGCCTCAAATAATTATTCCACTACTTCTTCCAGCAAAGACTGAATTCTTAAGTAAGTTCATACTGATGCAGGGGTGGCCAAATTACGGCCTGTGGACTGGATCCAGCCCATGGGATTGCCACCCCTGTGGTGCCGTGGACCCCGCGCCGCTTCTGGAAGCAGCCAGCATCATGTCCCTGTAGCCCTGGGCGGGGGGGAGACAGAAGGGTCTCTGCGCTGCCCTTGTCTGAAGGCACCGATCCCCGCAGCTGCCTTTGGCCGGGAGCGGGGAACTGTGGCCAATGGGAGCGTCGGGGGAGATACCCGCAGGTGAGGGCAGAGGGCTTCCCCCTCCCACAGGGACATGGGAGCGGCGTGGGGCTAGGGCAGGCAGATAGGCAGGGAGTCTGTCTTAGCCCTGCTGCGTGCCGCTGCCACCCTGGAGCTGCTCCAGGTAAGTGATGCCAGGCTGGAGCCTCCACCCTGAACCTCTCCTGCACCCCAAGCCCTTGCCCTGAGCCCGTACCCCAAGTCCCTGCCCTGAGCCCCTTTGTACACTCCGCATACCACCTGCACCCCAACTCCTTGCCCTCAGCCCCTTCCTGTACACCACACCCCCTCCCACACCCTGCACTCCTTCCCACACCTCAACCCCCTGCCCTAGCCCTACGTTCATGGCCCTGTATGCAATTTCCCCAACTCCTGTTACAGACACAATGAAAATAGAGCCATCGTCAAGAAAATGGGAACCAGGAATAATACCCAATTCTTGACTTCCTGATCAGAAGTCTCTTTCCTCCAGATCTTTCAGTTACATGAACAGTACTTATAAGTGCTGGGGAATACGTCTTATTTAGGATTCTGTGTTTCATACAATGGAATAACTGTGAGTAGAACGCTTTATCTCCAAAGAACATATATATCAATTTGAAACTTACTTAACCTTCAGACCTATAAAGGGGACTTAAAATATTATTATCCTGACAATGAAGGCTTTTTGACGTGCAGTTGTGCTCAGGCAAATGTATCAGAAGTGCACTCTCTCTCAAGAGATCTGATCTCTTTGTGAAGAGACTTTCATCAACCTGATTTACTGACAGCTTTTATTACTTTTAACTTCTGTGAGCACTACAAAAACAGCCCTACTAGAGGAGAGCAAGCTGGTTATATTCTGGCTCATTCATCAAGAGGAATTGTTAATTACATTACAGCTGCTGAACTTTTACTACTTCTCCTCTTTACTCTTAACTGATTTCAACTGTGGAAGTGCTCTGTAGCTTTTCTATAGCTTACTTTATGCTTTGGGGGTTTTATATATTTTCATATTTCTCTAGGCCCAATTAAACACCCAAATACAAAGTAATGTAATCATGAAATAGGTTATATTTGACAAAAGCAAACTGTTAGGAGGGAGAAGTGTTAAGTGAGAGATTTGGGAATGGTTTACAGAAGACCATAGTTGGTAGAAATAGATGTGTGAAGAATGTTGGAATTATCTGTTAATTTTGTGAAGGTGAGATAGATACAGAAGTGTGTGTGTTTGTGGACTTGGTGGTGGTTGTGTGCTTACTCTCTGGAACACGGAGGGTTAATTCCAGTTGGAGCTCTCCCCAGGCATCCAGGACCCTGGCAATGACTCTAATTCAGTTGCCTGCTGCTCATATGGAGATGTTTGAAAGATGAGTTCCTACCTTCTCTGGAGAAATGCATAAATCAATTTGTCCTTATTCAGGAGCCCTGCTCAAAACCTCAGGAGCCCTTTGTGTGAGAACTTCTTAATAAAGGAACTTTGAAATGGGTAAAAGAGAGCCTGTGACTGTCATAGGCTGCACTCCTGCAACTTCTGCTTCTGTCTTGCTCAGCCCCAGTTGCTGTGTGTATCTGCATCAAGTATGACCTACTTAAGCTAGGAAGGAAAGTCTTAATTTAGAGAAGATAATATGCATTTGGGCTATTGTTACTTTAACCTTATCTCTGCTTGTGATGTTCCTATGGATGAATAAATCATACTTGGTTTTGAACAAGCTGTTTCCTGTCACTGCGCTTACCAGCTCCTGGAGAGAGCCTAAAGCAGGCTTCTCATTTGTACCTGAGGTAATAAGATTGGTACATGGGAGGATGCTGTAACTTGCTGATCCAGTCAAAAGTGGGATGAATTTCAGGATTCCACCTTGACAGAAGTGCAGGTATAGGCCTGTCACTTGAAGGAAGTGCCCCACAGAGGAAGTGAGAGAGAGGCCAAAGATAAAGTTCATCCTGGAACTGGAACAGGATGTTTCTCCTTTTATTCACTGAGTGCAGATAGTGGGCTCAAACCTGTTCCTACACAGAACACGTCGTCCCTGCTTCAGTTCAGACAGTTGCTACTGTAGAGATATCTGCTGTGATACACAGATGAAAGCATACGCTCAAAGTAGTGGAGATGACTAGAAGATATTATTGTTGAAAGACTTTGCTGTAGAAGTGTGTTTCAAGATGAGATTTGAAGGAAGAAAAGGTGGTTTGGATTGGTATGGAAAACAGGAGAAAGATGAAGAAAAAGGGAATAATGAGTGTAAAATGGCAAGAGGATAAAAGAGAGCAGAAATGTAGATTGCACAAAGTTTTGTGCAGGATCTTGAAGGAGATGGTGAGAAATTTGAATTTGATACAGTAGTAGTATTAGGACTTACAAAATTCTTCTTTTTAAAAGGAAATCTTTAAACAAACCCTTGTATTCCTGAAACTCTTGTGCATTTTGGCATGGCTGCTTGTAAAGGAGTCACCTTAAATGAATGAAATGATGGTCTGTAAAGGTGAGGAATTTTTTTTTCTCATGATCATGTATGGCTTATAAGTTCAAAATTGGCTAAACAGGGGATCTGTGTCCAGCATATGAGAGAGAATACAAATCTGATGACTGCCAGGAGAAAAGAATATGCGTGCATTTATTCACAGGGTGCTAAATGTGGCCCTAAAGTGTTCTAGTTTCAGCAGTAGTTATGCTGAAAACCTGTACAATGGGTGTCATGTCATCTGAAAGTTAGATTTGTGACTAGTGCTAACGTTTCTGCACTCTTTTTCTCCACCCCTTTTCTGTATAGCTTGGTCAACTCCTCATCTTGTATGGAGTACTGCCATGTAGTAAGGCTAAGCGAATGTATGGAATGGGGAGCATAGTTGTTTGGGAACCAAGGGGTGGGAAATAAGCTGATTAAAATGTACCCTTATCTCTTGCAGGCTCTTTCTGCGTCAGGGAAGGAATTGTAATCGTTTGAGTTGCATTTCCTTCTCTGCACTCCTCCTGGGGTGACACAGGAAATACACTGCTCCATACTCAAACTCACCCTAAAGGCTTTCTAACCTACAATATAGTACCTGGTACCTGTGAAAGTGGAGACATGATCGCACATAAGCATGTCTGAAAATGCCAACAGAGAGTATTTTTTGCTTGGATAGACATGCAGACTTGATATAACATCTTGAATGTGTTTCCGTCCAAAAGACTTATGCGATTGTAAACAGTTTGGAAGTTTCTGTTCTGTTTCAGTTAAAGATTTTATTGCACACACTAGGCCAAAATGCTTTGTTGCTGGGTACAAATGGAAACTTCTGTCTTGAACTAGGATGGTTAAACTGGATGAGAGAAGTGGGTGGAGAATTTTTATCTTGCTGTGTTAAGAATATGAGATGTGCCTTTTCCCCCTAAAACAACAATTCCCATTGATTTTTAATTCTACTTGTCTCATGTTTAAAAATAATACTTACCGGTAATTTGGTCATTGGTACTTTTAAATTTATTAAAGACTCATGTGATTCAAACTCCTGAACTCCTTTTCAGCAATAAATTGCAATCTGATTCAGTACTGGATAGGCTGTTGTAATTAATGTGTTTTCCTGAGGCAGGCAGATTGGTGGCTACCTTTTGAGACTTAATTGCAACAGAATTTGTAGGTGTACCGTGCTAGTAAGGTTTTGAGTTTTTTTTGTTTTTGTTTTTTATTCACTGGTACAGATTTGTCCTCCCTATTCTAACACTTCAACTTAATATCTAAAGTGTGCTTTCCCCCTCCCTGCCCCCACACTGATTCAGGCATAACTTATATAATAAAGTACTTTGTGTTATCCTATTGTTAACAGAGTTGTCTTTTTAACAGATCTATACCTAAAACTGGAAGATGTGACCCGTAAGTTTAATAAGCCGTGTATAATGGATGTGAAAATAGGCCAGAAAAGTTATGATCCATATGCGTCAGCTGAGAAGATTCAGCAACAGGTCAGCAAGTACCCACTAATGGAAGAAATTGGGTTCTTGGTGCTAGGCATGAGGGTAAGACCTAATCTTTTGTTGTATTCAAATTCAGTTTATGCTCTGGTCTATTACTAAGAGTTAACAAGATTTAACTAATAGTTTTCTAGTAAATAACACACTTCTGTCCCTCCTGTGTCACTAAAATGTTATCTGAGTAAATTCACAAATATTGATGTCATATAAAATATATTTAAAAACACAGCTCTTGTTTAAAAAATTTCTTTTAACTGTGCAGTGTCCCTTCCAAGATCCTAACCATAAATTGAACATATAAATAAGTATGATACAAAAATGTGTCAAGTAAGAAATTGGGTCTTTTAAAACTGAATTTAGTTTTGTCCCAAAGATTTATTTTCACTTGTCATCATCTAAACTTTAGGGATTACCAAAGCAAATTTTCCTTGTTTTTTTTAAATTATGAAGAATATATTAGTTACTTCGTATAGTAATAATCCCACATTTTAATGTGTTGGTTTGTATTATTTTGGTATATTAAAAATATTTACAAATAGAATGATTTTATGGGACATCTTGCCAGCAATACATATTAAGGTAGCTTTTGGCTTTGCTTTCAAGACAGGGGCTCTGATCTTGCAAATACCTACATTTGCTTAACTTTGCTTATGTGAGAAGTCCAATTAATGTTGTATGGGGTCTACTCGTGTACAGTTAAGCACATGCCTAAGTGTTTGCAAGGATCAGGGCCTAAGATATTAAATAGAAATAGATGTTATATTTTTCTGAGATGAAAAGAAATTTGATGTTTGAAGTTTCAAAGAAATTTGTGGTATGTGGAGACAGATGCACACCTACATTTACAGTCTATTCTGTTTTTTTTAAAGTTTTTATTTATAGTTACGCTACTTTCTGACTTCAGTGTTTACCACTAACAGTGCACAAAGTTAAGGTTTTTTGGCATCATTGGACTTTAGTTCATGAAGATATTGACCACATAATGCGAAGAGACACACATTATGCATTCTCCAGTAAAGGCAGTGCTCAACAACATCATGATTGACCTTTTCTTTCACTCAGCCTGTCCAGCATAATCTTCATGATTGTTTCAAATACAAAATTTCTTCTCTGCATCTCTTCCACGATGTCTTTTTCACCCCCCCTTTCTAGAAGTAATATTTCTTTATATTGCTAAAGCACTTTCCAACCACTTTTGCACTAATTATTGAGCAATGGCAGAGATTCGTAAAGTAAAATAATTGACTAGGATTTTGCTTACGAATATTTTTGCTTGTTTTTGCCAGTATGGGGTCATTTTGAATAGCTAGATGCTTCTTTCCTGCATTATCATCTTTTCGTGTTGATCTAGATTTTGCTTGAGAGTCGGACAGGATTTTATGTTTCAGTGAACTGACACTTGGTGTAAAATCAAAGAATTACTCTTGGTGGCAGGAAGGAATATAGACCATGCTGCAGCTCCTTCATTAATTATGTTGGGGACCAAGAAGCTCTTTGAGACTTGTTCTTGGATAACCTAATCATGAGCTACACGGTCTCCTAATCTGAAATTTTGATTTAGTTTGTTTCTGGTGTGTGCATATGCTTATGCTTTAATGGGCTGAGGGAAACAACGTATCTAAAGGAGAGAAGGTAAAATGCAAATGCAAAAAATTTGGCTAGTTTCTTGAGCACCACACTGAGTGTGTTCTCCATCCGAAGCAGACTTTTTAAACATCAACTTCTCAAGCATTTGTATACTTGTATCTAAATAGACATTCAAGGCAATGCACATTTGAGACCTGAGAGGGGCAGACAGAGAAGATTACAGACCTTTAGAACATCTGAACTGAATGATTGCATCTTTTTTCTTGTCCTTGTCTGTCTTACTCCAGGTTTAAAACAAGACTTTTTACTTGTATTACTAACAACCCTGGAAAATGTATTTGTATTTGTAACAATCTTGCATAACTTCCCTTTATACTGAAGAGTTAAGCAGCTTGTGCTGGATCATTAAGCACATAAAGATTTTGCTCTCAAATCTATAAACCAGATCATGATGTCTGAGTGCATTAAAACTAAGCTTTATAGCCTTGAGGGCAATAGAGAGCTCCTTTTCATTAGAAGAACTATCCTATGGACTACTTAGATCATCTGTAAACAGTAATTTTGTACATCGATTGACACATTTTGTAGAAGCCTGTCAACCAGATTATCCTTTTCAGAAAGACTTTATTTTGTTATCGATTTACTACACACTTCAATTTGGGAGGCATTTTCTGTCTGTGTTTATAGTAGGCGAAGAGTGTTACTCATGTTTCCTTCATTTTGTTTTCTCATTGTGATATCCTGTTACTATTTTAAGAGGGAGATCTTTTGGAATAGTTTTTCTGGGATCTGTTGGGGAAAAATATTTGATCTGAGATTTCTGCTGTCTCAGCTAATACTGTGCTGGTATAGAATGTAAAAATGAAAATTAAGATAAATGTTTGTTCTGGAGTCTTAATAAAGTCATAGTATGTAAATGGATAATGGTTTTTCTATATATAGGTATTTAATTGAATGGGGGCAGCAAATTTAGATGTTAAGCCAAAAACATGAAAAAGTTACTTTGAATTTAGTCACAAGTTCAGAAGTGAATGCATTTAATTTGTACATGAAGTGTCCTCCTAGGAAAGCTTCATAGTGCATCAAGCCATGGTTAGAACAAACATTGTCTCAGAATTCTGAGGCAAGTATTGTGCCTCAGAATTCTGAGACAATGTGCTGGGGTTAATTTGAAGAGGGCTGATTTTCTTATCCAATGAAACACCAGAAGTTACATAGTTAGTCCATGAAGAAGTAGACCTGACCTGGCATCAAGTGAAGCTGACTTTTGATGCAAGTGAGATGGAACAAGAGCTGCTTCGTCTGGGATGGAGGCATCTGGGTTCCACCAAGAAGTCTAGAGAGAGAGTGAGGGAGCTTGAGGACCTGCCTTAAGCCTGAGACCTTTTGTATGGGGAGCTTGTGCAGGGGTCACTGCAGAAGGCAATGGGGATAGAGGCTGTTTTGTTCTCTTCAGCCTGTGTATCGCTCTTCAGGTCCCTATGTTAAGGGAAAGCAAGGATAGGCTGTGCTTTGTAAGGTGGGTTTCATGTTGAGAATTGGCCTCAAAACAGCCCTGTACCATCTGCCCAGAGCTGTCTGCTTAAGCAGCATCAAAAGCCAAAGGGTCCAAAGCCCTTCATCTGCAAGCATCAATAACTGAAGGGCTTTTGAAGGTTTTCAGGTTGCTTAAGTATCTTAACTGAATCTTTTCATACCTTTAACGTGTTTGTGCTTCATTAAAGTTTAACCTTAATGCTGAAATTCCTGGTTGTATAATGATTGTTTTGAAGATAATTCCCACATCTCATTCCCTAAACTACTGGTATGTGCTCTCAACCTTAACTCCTTTTTAAGATACTGTTTGGTTTTTTTCTTTAGGAATTATAACATGGAGACGTAGTACTTATGTAAGATTTTATTCTCCTCCCACATTCTCTTATACAATGACTAATCAGAAACAATTGGATTCCAGTCCCATAAGGAAGGATGGAGATTATAGCTCTGCTGAAATGTGGCTGATTTTAATTTGTTCTCTTTATATAACCTCTCTTCTGTGACCTGTAAAACACTATATTTTATATGTTTTTATAGTTCACTGACAATGTGAACACAATGCTTATTTTTACATTATTTTGTAATTGTGACAACTATTAGTGTTTACATTCTCTGTCATTAGTTGTGATAGTTTTGTTCACGTGGAAAATTCATTCAGCTTCGTAGCAACAATTATCTTCTCAGCTGTAGTTCATCTGGACACCATGCTGTCCTATCTAGTGCCATTGCGGTTTCCATTGTGGTATCTGGATTTTGTACATCTTATACAAAAGCTGCAAAAATAGTATTTCTGTTGTTTTGTACGTATAAAGAGTTTGCTGCTTGGAGTACACATTTTTTGTATAATGCTCTGCTAATAATAGATTCACAAGACTTTCCCTTATACCCAAATCTCTTCTGTTGGTTAACTCTTTCCTGTGTTCTTGTTTTATTTTTGGTAAAGATATGATTTTATTCGATTACTTCTGTATGCAATCATCTGTTACTCAATATACCAGCTGTCATGTGCAAGGGATGTTGCCCTGTGATGGAGAAGATGATAAACTAAGGGCATTATAATAAAGAAAGTAGGCATTTCCCTGTTCTTCAGTCCTCTTGAAACAGTTTATTATTAGAGATGATGATCTGTAATAATAAAAATTGTTGACTAATTCAGTAGACTGCAGAGAATTGCTTTTAAGGATCACGTATGTAGTTTCATCGGTTGCCAACAGTGTTAAATATTTCTTAGCTTTCATGTGCTTGAAAGGGTAGTATTTAGAAAGATCTACAGAAATTGAATTTGTATGATTGTGAACCATTCAACCTTCCATGCCATACAGAATTTGTTTTGCAGAGTGAAACATTCTGAGAGCCATGAGGTAGAGAATGGGAAGTAGGGAATCACTGGTGGATCTTTCTCTTACAGAGTGGTCTGCACAAAAAGAGAGCTGGAGAGGCACTTCTTTAGAGCAGGGGTTCCCAAACTGTGGACCGCAGTCCAAAGGTGAGCCATTACACAGTTCCAGGTAGTCCACCAGTGCAACTGCATTGTCCAGTGAAGCTCTTAATACTTCACATGACTTGTGTAATCTAAGTAAAAGCTATATAAATGTAATGATTTGAGCTGTATATGTTGGACAAAATATAGAAAAAACTTGTATTTTTTAAATAAGCTGCAGTATATTTAATTATTGCAAGTACAATGGTGCATTTCACTGCAAGGTAACCTAGCAACCTGTACGCAGTCCACCATTTACAACTGCAAAAAAATGGCAAAACAATATTTTACTCTGACATGGAATAAATTAATTTTTGAAAATGAGAAGTGTGCGCTGTTGGAGAAAATAATGAAAGTCCTGGACCGACTACAGCTACACAAAATGAGCCAGTCAAAGGAATAAATAAAGTGGTAAGAAAATATCACGACAAATACATGAAGTTTGGATTCTCCTTTAGCGGATCGGATGAGTGCCTGTTGCCTCACTGTGTTGTGTTAACTTACTTTATATTTTTAGTTACAATATTTGATTCTTTTCCAATTAGTAGAGAGTAGAGTTGGGTCTTTACTTCCACAGCACAGAAATCCAGATTTTACCATAAAAAAAAATTGAAACACAATATAGTGTTCAAAGTTGGACGACTATTTTGTTTTAAAATAAAAAAACACAATGTATTTTTTAATAATTTTGTTAACGTTGTGTTGCTTATTCAGTTTCATACATTATACATTTACACTGTATTTTTTCCCTGTGTGAACATGACATTTTGCTCTCAACATTTTTTTTTCAACTGTAGTTTTAGTAAAACTGTTTGGTTTCAGAGATCTTGAAGCTTTTCTTTGAGTGCATATTGATAGGGATTTCTATCATTATAATTGTTTATACGTTAAAATGAAAAGGAAACATATACATTGTTTATTTACCGTTTATATGTATGTAATTAAAATAATTTTCCTCAAGAAGCGTTAATAGTGGGCTGCAGTGCTTATA